>NW_027490521.1:0-112870 GCF_050948175.1 Xylocopa sonorina | reverse complement strand
ATCCTTGCTAGGAAATAACGTTTGCAGGTGTCTACGTATCGTAGCAATAGAGTTCTAATGCTTCGTAAAACGCGAAATCGCATCGCAGTTCTATGTTTCATGATAAGATATAATATTCATAGCGAAGTGTCATGTGTACATCGTCTATACTTCAAAAAAATGTAAATGCCACATTTCGTTGCCAGGAAATGAGTTTCCAGATGTCTACGTGTCCAAGCAATAGAGTTGTAATGCTTCTTAAAACGCGATATCGCATCTCATTTCTATGTTTCATGATAAGATATAATGTTCATTGCAAAGTGTAATGTATACCACGTCTGCAATTCAAAAGAATGTAACTGCCACACTTCCTTGCTAGAAATGGCGTTTCCAGATGTCCACGTGTCGAAGCAATGAAGTTCTCATGCTTCTTAAAACGCGAAATCGCATGCCAGATCTATGTTTCATGATAAGAGGTAATATTCATTGCGATGTGCTATGTATACCTCGTCTGCACTTCAAAAGAATGAAAGTGCCACACTTTCTTGCTAGGAAATAGCGTTTCCAGATGTCTACGTATATAAGCAATGGAGTTCTACTGATTCTTCAAACGCGATATCGCATCTCATTTCTTTGTTTCATGATAAGATATAATATTCATCGCGAAGCGTTATGTATAGCTCGTCTACAGTTCAAAAGAATGGAAATGCAACACTTTCTTGCTAGGAAATAGCGTTTGCAGATGTCTCCGTATCGAAGCAATAGTGTTCTAATGCTTCTTATATCGCGATATCGCATCTCATTTCTATGTTTCATGATGAGATATAATATTCACTGCGAAGTGTCATGTATACCTCGTATTCACTACAAAAGAATGTAAATGCGACACTTCCTTGCTAGGTAATAACATTTGCAGATGTCTACGCATCGTAGCAATAGAGTTCTCGTGCATCTTAAATGGCGATATGGCATCTCACTTCTATGTTTCGAGTTAAGATATAATATTCATTGCGAAGTGTCATGTATACCTCGTATTCTCTTCAAATGAATGAAAACGCGACACTTCCTTGCTAGGAAATAGCGTTTCCAGATGTCTTCGCATCGAAGCAAGAGAATTCTAGTGCTCTTTAAATCGCGGTATCGCATCTCATTTCTACGTTTCATGATAAGATATAATATTCATAGCGAAGTGTCATGTATACCTCGTATTCACTTCAAAACAATGTAAGTGCGACACTTCATTGCTAGGACGTAGCGTTTGTAGATATTTACGTATCGAAGCAAGAATGTTCTAATGCTTTTTAAATCGCGATTTCGCATGTCATTTCTATGTTTCGTGATAAGATATAATATTCAGTGTGCACAGTTATGTATACCTCGAATTCACATCAAATGAAAGTAATTAAGACGCATCCTTCCTAGGAAATAGCGTTTGCAGATGTCTACGTATCGAAGCAAGTGGGTTCTAGTGCTTCTTAAATCGCGATACTGCATCTCAATTCTATGGTTCATGATAAGATATAATATTCATTCTGCAGTGTTATGTATACCTCAAATTCACATCAAATGAATGTAATTGCGACACTTCCTTGCTAGGAAATAGCGTTTGCTGATGTCTACGTATCGAAGCAATAGAGTTCTAACGCTTCTTAAAACGCGATATCGCATCACATTTCTATGTTTCATGATAAGATATAATATTCATTGCGATGTTTCACTTATACCTCGTATTCACTTCAAATGAATGAAAATGCGACACTTCCTTTCTAGGAAATAGCGTCTGCAGATGTCTTCGTATGGTAGTAACAGCGTTCTGACACTTCTTAGAACGCGATATCGCAACTCATTTCCCTGTTTCATGATAAGATATAATATTCATTGCGAAGTGTCATGTATACCTCGTATTCACTTTAAAACAATGTAAATGCGACTATTCCTCGCTATGAAATGGCGTTTGCAGAGGTCTACGTATCGTAGCAATTGAGTTCTAACGCTTCTTAAAACGCGATATCGCATCACATTTCTATGTTTCATGATAAGATATAATATTCATTGCGATGTTTCACTTATACCTCGTATTCACTTCAAATGAATGAAAATGCGACACTTCCTTGCTAGGAAATAGCGTTTGCTGATGTCTACGTATCGAAGCAATAGAGTTCTAACGCTTCTTAAAACGCGATATCGCATCACATTTCTATGTTTCATGATAAGATATAATATTCATTGCGATGTTTCACTTATACCTCGTATTCACTTCAAATGAATGAAAATGCGACACTTCCTTTCTAGGAAATAGCGTCTGCAGATGTCTTCGTATGGTACTAACAGCGTTCTGACACTTCTTAGAACGCGATATCGCACGTCATTTCTATGTTTCATGATAAGATATAATATTCATTGCGAAGTGTCATGTATGCCTCGTATTCACTTCAAAAGAATGTAAATGTGACACTTTCTTGCTGGGAAATAGCGTCTCCAGACATCTACGCATCGTAGCAATAGATTTCTAATGCTTCTTAAAACGGGATATCGCATCTCATTCCTATGTTTCATGACGAGATATAATATTCATTGCGAAGTGTCATGTTTTCCTCGTAATCACTTCAAAAGAATGTAAATGCGATACTTCCTTCCTAGGAAATAGCGTTTGCAGATGTCTACGTATCGTAGCAATAGGGACCTAATGCATCTTAAAACGAGATGTCGCATCTCGTTTCTCTGTTTCATGATAAGATATAATATTCATTGCGATGTGTCATGTACAGCTCGTATTCACTTCAAAAGAATGTCAATGCGACACTTCCTTGCTAGGAAATAGCGTTCGCAGATGTCTACGTATCGTAGCAATAAAGATCTAATGCATCTTAAAAAGAGATGTCGCACCTCGTTTCTATGATTCATGATAAGATATAATATTCATTGCGAAGTGTCATGTACACCTCGTATTCACTTCAAAAGAATGTAAATGGGAATATTCCTTGCTAGGAAATAGCGCCTGCAGATGTCTATGTATCGTAGCAATAGAGTTTTAATGCTTCCCAAAACGCGATATCGCATCTCACTTCTATGTTTCATGATAAGATATAATGTTCATTGCGAAGTGTCATGTATACCTCGTATTCACTTCAAAAGAATGTAAACGCGAATCTTCCTTGCTTGGATATAGCGTTTGCAGAGGTCTATGTATCGTAGCAATAGTGTTCTAATGCTTCCCAAAACGCGATATCGTATCTCATTTCTATGCTTCGTGATAAGATATAATATTCATTGCGAAGTGTCATGTATACCTCGTATTCACTTCAAAAGAATGTATGTGCGACACTTCCATGCTAGGAAATAGCGTCTGCGGATGTCTACTTATCGTAGAAGTAGAGATCTAACGCTTCATAAAACGCGATATCGCATCTCATTTATATGTCTCATGATAAGATGTAATATTCATTGTGGAGTGTTATGCATACCTCGTTATCACTTCAAAATAATGTAAATGCGACACTTCCATGCTAGGAAATAGCGTTTGCAGATGTCAAGGTATACTAGCAATAGAGATCTAATGCTTCTCAAAACGCGATATCGCATCTCATTCCTTTGTTTCATGATATGATATAATATTCATTGTGGAGTGTTATGTATACGTCGTATTCACTTCAAAAGAATGTGAATGCGACACTTCCCTGCTAGGAAATAGCGTTTCCAGATGTCTACGTATCGTAGCAATAGAGTTCTAGTGCTTCTCAAGACGCGATGTCGCATCACATTTCGATGTTTCGTGGTAAGATATAATATTCATTGCGAAGTGTCATGTATACCTCGTATTCACTTCAAAAGAATGTGAATGCGACACTTCCTTGCTAGGAAATAGCGTTTGCAGATGTCTCCGCATCGAAGCAATAGGGTTTAAATGCTTCTTAAGACGGGATATCGCATATTATTTCTATGTTTCATGATAATATATAATATTCATTGTGGAGTGTTATGTATACCTCGTATTCACATCAAAAGAATGTAAATGCGACACTTCCTTGCTATTAAATAGCTTTTGCGGATGTCTACGTATCGTAGCAAAAGTTTTCTAATGCTTTCAAATAGCGTTATCGCATCTCATTTCTATGTTTCGTGATAAGATGTAATATTTATTGCGAAGTGTCATTTATACCGCGCATACACATAAAATAAATGTAACTGCTACACTTCCTTGTTGGAATATAGCGTTTGCAGATGCCTACGTATCGAAGCAATAGTGTTCTAATGCTTCTTAAAACGGGATATATACCTCGTATTCCCTTCAAGAGAATGTAAATGCGACACTTCCATGCTAGGAAATAGCATTTGCAGATGTCTCCGTATCAAAGCAATAGAGATCTAACTATTTTTAAATAGCGATATCGCATATCATTTCTATGCTTCATGATAAGATATAATATTCATTGCGAAGTGTCATGTATACCTCGTATTCACTTCAAAAGAATGTAAGTGCGGCACTTCCATGCTAGGAAATAGCGTTTGCAGATGTCTCCGCATCGAGACAATGGAGTTCTATTATTTTTTAAAAAGCGATATCGCATCTCATTTATATGTTTCCTGATAAGATATAATATTCATTGCGAAGTGTCATGTATACCTCCTATTCAGTCCAAACGAATGTAACTGCGACAATTCCTTGCTAGGAAATAGCGTCTGCAGATGTCTACGCATCGAGGCCATAGAGTTCTAATGCTTCATAAACTGCGAAATCGCATCTCTCTTCTGTGTTTCATGATAAGATATAATATTCATTGCGAAGTGTCATGTATACCTCGTATTCAATTCAAAAGAATGTAAATGCGACGTTTCCATCCTAGGAAATAGCGTTTGCAGATGTCTACGTATCGTAGCAGAAGAGTCCTAATGCTTCTTAAAACGAGATGTCACATTTCATTTCTATGTTTTGTGATAAGATATAATATTCATTGCGAAGTGTCATGTATACCTCGTATTCACTCCAAACAAATGTAAATGCGACACTTCCTTGCCAGGAAATAGCGTTTGCAGATACCTGAGTATCGTAGCAATAGGGTTCTAATGCGTCTTAGATCGCGATATCGCATCTCATTTCTATGTTTCGTGATAAGTTATAATATTCATTCCGAAGAGTCATGTATACCTCGAATTCGCTTCAAAAGAATGTAAATGCGACACTTCCATGCTAGGAAATAGCGTTTGCAGATATCTCCGCATCGAGGCAATAGGGTTCTAATGCTTCGTAAAACGCGATGTCGCATCTCACTTCTATGTTACATGATAAGATATAATATTCATTGCGAAGTGTCATGTATACATCGTATTCACTTCAAAGAATGTAAATGCGAAGCTTCCTTGCTAGGAAATAGCGTTTGCAGATGTCTATGTATCGTAGCAGTAAAGTTCTAATGCTTCTCAAAACGCGATATCGCATCTCATTTCCATGCTTCGTGATATAATATAATATTCATTGCGAAGTGTCATGTACACCTCGTATTCACTTCAAAAGAATGTAAATGCGAATATTCCTTGCTAGGAAATAGCGCCTGCAGATATCTATGTATCGTAGCAATAGAGTTTTAATGCTTCCCAAAACGCGATATCGCATCTCACTTCTATGTTTCATGATAAGATATAATGTTCATTGCGAAGTGTCATGTATACCTCGTATTCACTTCAAAAGAATGAAAACGCGAATCTTCCTTGCTAGGATATAGCGTTTGCAGAGGTCTATGTATCGTAGCAATAGGGTTCTAATGCTTCTCAAAACGCGATATCGTATCTCATTTCTATGCTTCGTGATAAGATATAATATTCATTGCGAAGTGTCATGTATACCTCGTATTCACTTCAAAACAATGTATGTGCGACACTTACATGCTAGGAAATAGCGTTCGCAGATGTCTCCGCATCGAGGCCATAGAGTTTTAATACTTCTTACAACGCGATATCGCATCTCTCTTCTATGTTTCATGATAAGATATAATATTCAATGCGAAGTGTCATGTATACCTCGTATTCACTCCAAACGAATGTAAATGCGACACTTCCTTGCTAGGAAATAGCGTTTGCAGATGCTTGAGTATCGTAGCAATAGGGTTCTAATGCGTCTTAGATCGCGATATCGCATCTCATTTCTATGCTTCGTGATAAGATATAATATTCATTGCGAAGTGTCATGTATTCCTCGTATTCACTTCAAAAGAATGTAAGTGCGGCACTTCCATGCTAGGAAATAGCGTTTGCAGATGTCTCCGCATCGAGACAATGGAGTTCTATTATTTTTTAAAAAGCGATATCGCATCTCATTTATATGTTTCCTGATAAGATATAATATTCATTGCGAAGTGTCATGTATACCTCCTATTCAGTCCAAACGAATGTAACTGCGACAATTCCTTGCTAGGAAATAGCGTCTGCAGATGTCTACGCATCGAGGCCATAGAGTTCTAATGCTTCATAAACTGCGAAATCGCATCTCTCTTCTGTGTTTCATGATAAGATATAATATTCATTGCGAAGTGTCATGTATACCTCGTATTCAATTCAAAAGAATGTAAATGCGACGTTTCCATCCTAGGAAATAGCGTTTGCAGATGTCTACGTATCGTAGCAGAAGGGTCCTAGTGCTTCTTAAAACGAGATGTCACATTTCATTCCTATGTTTGGTGATAAGATATAATATTCATTGCGAAGTGTCATGTATACCTCGTATTCACTCCAAACGAATGTAAATGCGACACTTCCTTGCTAGGAAATAGCGTTTGCAGATACCTGAGTATCGTAGCAATAGGGTTCTAATGCGTCTTAGATCGCGATATCGCATCTCATTTCTATGTTTCGTGATAAGTTATAATATTCATTCCGAAGAGTCATGTATACCTCGAATTCACTTCAAAAGAATGTAAATGCGACACTTCCATGCTAGGAAATAGCGTTTGCAGATATCTCCGCATCGAGGCAATAGGGTTCTAATGCTTCGTAAAACGCGATGTCGCATCTCACTTCTATGTTACATGATAAGATATAATATTCATTGCGAAGTGTCATGTATACATCGTATTCACTTCAAAAGAATGTAAATGCGAAGCTTCCTTGCTAGGAAATAGCGTTTGCAGATGTCTATGTATCGTAGCAGTAAAGTTCTAATGCTTCTCAAAACGCGATATCGCATCTCATTTCCATGCTTCGTGATATAATATAATATTCATTGCGAAGTGTCATGTACACCTCGTATTCACTTCAAAAGAATGTAAATGCGAATATTCCTTGCTAGGAAATAGCGCCTGCAGATATCTATGTATCGTAGCAATAGAGTTTTAATGCTTCCCAAAACGCGATATCGCATCTCACTTCTATGTTTCATGATAAGATATAATGTTCATTGCGAAGTGTCATGTATACCTCGTATTCACTTCAAAAGAATGTAAACGCGAATCTTCCTTGCTAGGATATAGCGTTTGCAGAGGTCTATGTATCGTAGCAATAGAGTTCTAATGCTTCTCAAAACGCGATATCGTATCTCATTTCTATGCTTCGTGATAAGATATAATATTCATTGCGAAGTGTCATGTATACCTCGTATTAACTTCAAAACAATGTATGTGCGACACTTCCATGCTAGGAAATAGCGTTCGCAGATGTCTCCGCATCGAGGCCATAGAGTTTTAATACTTCTTACAACGCGATATCGCATCTCTCTTCTATGTTTCATGATAAGATATAATATTCAATGCGAAGTGTCATGTATACCTCGTATTCACTCCAAACGAATGTAAATGCGACACTTCCTTGCTAGGAAATAGCGTTTGCAGATGCTTGAGTATCGTAGCAATAGGGTTCTAATGCGTCTTAGATCGCGATATCGCATCTCATTTCTATGCTTCGTGATAAGATATAATATTCATTGCGAAGTGTCATGTATTCCTCGTATTCACTTCAAAAGAATGTAAGTGCGGCACTTCCATGCTAGGAAATAGCGTTTGCAGATGTCTCCGCATCGAGACAATGGAGTTCTATTATTTTTTAAAAAGCGATATCGCATCTCATTTATATGTTTCCTGATGAGATATAATATTCATTGCGAAGTGTCATATATACCTCCTATTCAGTCCAAACGAATGTAACTGCGACAATTCCTTGCTAGGAAATAGCGTCTGCAGATGTCTTCGCATCGAGGCCATAGAGTTCTAATGCTTCATAAACTGCGAAATCGCATCTCTCTTCTGTGTTTCATGATAAGATATAATATTCATTGCGAAGTGTCATGTATACCTCGTATTCAATTCAAAAGAATGTAAATGCGACGTTTCCATCCTAGGAAATAGCGTTTGCAGATGTCTACGTATCGTAGCAGAAGGGTCCTAGTGCTTCTTAAAACGAGATGTCACATTTCATTTCTATGTTTGGTGATAAGATATAATATTCATTGCGAAGTGTCATGTATACCTCGTATTCACTCCAAACGAATGTAAATGCGACACTTCCTTGCTAGGAAATAGCGTTTGCAGATACCTGAGTATCGTAGCAATAGGGTTCTAATGCGTCTTAGATCGCGATATCGCATCTCATTTCTATGTTTCGTGATAAGTTATAATATTCATTCCGAAGAGTCATGTATACCTCGAATTCACTTCAAAAGAATGTAAATGCGACACTTCCATGCTAGGAAATAGCGTTTGCAGATATCTCCGCATCGAGGCAATAGGGTTCTAATGCTTCGTAAAACGCGATGTCGCATCTCACTTCTATGTTACATGATAAGATATAATATTCATTGCGAAGTGTCATGTATACATCGTATTCACTTCAAAAGAATGTAAATGCGAAGCTTCCTTGCTAGGAAATAGCGTTTGCAGATGTCTATGTATCGTAGCAGTAAAGTTCTAATGCTTCTCAAAACGCGATATCGCATCTCATTTCCATGCTTCGTGATATAATATAATATTCATTGCGAAGTGTCATGTACACCTCGTATTCACTACAAAAGAATGTAAATGCGAATCTTCCTTGCTAGGAAATAGCGCTTGCAGATGTCTATGTATCGTAGCAATAGAGTTCTAATGCTTCTCAAAACGCGATATCGCATCCCATTTCTATGCTTCGAGATAAGATATAATATTCATTGCGAAGTGTCATGTACACCTCGTATTCACTTCAAAAGAATGTAAATGGGAATATTCCTTGCTAGGAAATAGCGCCTGCAGATGTCTATGTATCGTAGCAATAGAGTTTTAATGCTTCCCAAAACGCGATATCGCATCTCACTTCTATGTTTCATGATAAGATATAATGTTCATTGCGAAGTGTCATGTATACCTCGTATTCACTTCAAAAGAATGTAAACGCGAATCTTCCTTGCTTGGATATAGCGTTTGCAGAGGTCTATGTATCGTAGCAATAGTGTTCTAATGCTTCCCAAAACGCGATATCGTATCTCATTTCTATGCTTCGTGATAAGATATAATATTCATTGCGAAGTGTCATGTATACCTCGTATTCACTTCAAAACAATGTATGTGCGACACTTCCATGCTAGGAAATAGCGTTCGCAGATGTCTCCGCATCGAGGCCATAGAGTTTTAATACTTCTTACAACGCGATATCGCATCTCTCTTCTATGTTTCATGATAAGATATAATATTCAATGCGAAGTGTCATGTATACCTCGTATTCACTCCAAACGAATGTAAATGCGACACTTCCTTGCTAGGAAATAGCGTTTGCAGATGCTTGAGTATCGTAGCAATAGGGTTCTAATGCGTCTTAGATCGCGTTATCGCATCTCATTTCTATGCTTCGTGATAAGATATAATATTCATTGCGAAGTGTCATGTATTCCTCGTATTCACTTCAAAAGAATGTAAGTGCGGCACGTCCATGCTAGGAAATAGCGTTTGCAGATGTTTACGTATCGAAGCAATAGAGTTCTAGTGCTTCTTAGAACGAGACATCGCATCTCATTTCTATGTTTCACGTTAAGATATAATATTCGTTGCGGAGTGGCATGTATACCTCGTATTCACATCAATGGAATGTAAATGCGACACTTCCTTGCTAGGAAGTAGCGTTTGCAGATGTCTACGTATCGAAGCAATAGGGCTCTAATGCTTCTCAAAAGAAGATACCGCAACTCATTTCTATGTTTCATGATAAGATATAATATTCATTGCGAAGTGTCATGTATACCTCGCATTCACTTCAAAAGATTGTAAATGCCACACTTTCTTCCTAGGAAATAGCGTTTGCAGATGTCTACGTAACGTAGCAATAGAGATCTAATGCATCTTAAACGTGATGTCGCATCTCGTTTCTATGTTTCATGATAAGATGTAATATTCATTGCGGAGTGGCATGTATAATTCGTCTACACTTGCAATGAATGTAAATGCGACACTTCCTTGCTAGGAAATAGCGCTTGCAGATGTTTACGTATCGAAGCAATAGAGTTCTAGTGCTTCTTAAAATGAGACATCGCATCTCATTTCTATGTTTCACGATAAGATATATTATTCGTTGCGAAGAGGTATGTATTCCTCGTCTACACTTCAAAGGAATGTAAATGCGACACTTCCTTTATATCGAATAGCGTTTGCAGAGGTCTACGCACCGCAGCAGTAGGGTCCTAATGCTTTTTAAATCGCGATATCGCATCACATTTCTATGTTTCATGATACGATATAATATTCATTGCTAAGAGTTATGTATTCCTCGTCTACACTCCAAAGGAATGTAAATGCGACACTTCCTTTCTATTGAATAGCGCTTGCAGTTGTCTACGTAGCGCAGCAATAGGGTTCTAATGCTTTTTAAATCGCGATATCGCATCTCATTCCTATGCTACATGATAAGATATAATATTCATTGTGTAGTGGCACGTATAATTCGTCTACACTTGCAATGAATGTAAATGCGACACTTCCTTGCTAGGAATTAGCACATGCAGATATTTACGTATCGAAGCAATAGAGTTCTAATGCTTCTTATATCGCGATATCGCATCTCATTTCCGTGTTTCATGATAAGATATAATATTCATTGCGAAGTGTCACGTACACAGCGTATTCACTTCAAAACAATGTAAATGCGACACTTCCTTGCTAGGAAATAGCGTCTGCAGGTGTCTAAGTATCGTAGCAATAGATTTCTAGTACTTCATAAAACGCGATATCGCATCTCATTTCTGTGTTTCATGGTAAGATACAATATTCATTGCGAAGTGTCACCTATACCTCGTATTCACTTCAAAACAATGTAAATGCGACACTTCTTTGCTAGGAAGTAGCGTTTGCAGATGTCTACGTATGGAAGCAATAGAGCTCTAATGCTTCTTAGAATGAGATATAGCATCTGATTTCTATGTTTCATAATAAGATATAATATTCATTGTGCAATGTTTTGTATACCTCGCATTCACTTCAAAAGAATGTAAATGAGACACTTCCTCGCTAAGAAGTAGCGTTTGCGGATGTCTACGTATCGAAGCAATAGAGTACTAATGCTTATCAAAACGAGAAATCGCATCTCATTTCCATGTTTCATGATAAGATATAATATTCAATGCGTTGTGTTATGTATTCCTCGCATACACTTCAAATGAATGTAAATGCGACACATCCTTGCTAGGAAATAGCGTTTGCAGATGTATACGTATCGTAGCAATAGACTTCTAATGTTTCCTATAACGAGACATCGCATCTCATTTCTATATTACATTGTAAGATATAATATTCATTTTGGAGTGTTATGTATACCTCGTATTCACTTCAAAACATTGTAAAAGCGACACTTCCATGCTAGGAAATAGCGTTTGCAGATGCCTACGTATCGTAGCAATAGAGTTCTAATGCTTCCTATAACGAGATGTCGCATCTCACTTCTATGTTTCATGATAAGATGTAATATTCATTGCGAAGTGTCAATTATACCTCGTATTCACTTCACAAGAATGTAAATGCGACACATCCTTCCTAGGAAGTAGCGTTTGCAGATGTCTACGCATCGTAGCAATAGATTTCTAATGCTTCTTAAAACGATATGTCGCATCTCGTTTCTCTATTTCATGATAAGATATAATATTCATTGCGAAGTGTCATGTCTACCTCGTACTCACTTCAGTAGAATGTAAATGCGACACTTGCTTGCTAGGAAATAGCGTTTGCAGATGTCTACGTATCATTGCAATAGAGTTCTAATGCTTCGATAAACGGGATATCGCATCTCATTTCTATGTTTCATTATAAGATATAACATTCATTGCGAAGTGTCATGTATACATCGTATTCACTTCAAATGAATGTAAATGCGACACTTCCTTGCTAGGAAATAGCGTTTGCATATGTCCACGTATCGTAGCAAGAGAGATCTAATGCTTTTTAAAACGCGATATCGCATCTCACTTCTATGATTCATGATAAGACATAATGTTCTTTGCGAAGTGTCATGTATACCTCGTATTCACTTCAAAAGAATGTAAATGCGAATCTTCCTTCCTAGGAAATAGCGTTTGCAGATGCCTACGTATCGTAGTAATAGGGTTCTAATGGTTCTCAATACGCGATATCGCATCTCATTTCTATGCTTCATGATAAGATATAATATTCATTGCGAAGTGTCATGTATACCTCGTATTCACTACAAAAGAATGTGAATGCGACTACTGCTTGCTAGGAAATAGCGTCTGCAGATGTCTACGCGTCGAGGCAGTAGAGTTCTAATGCTTCTCATAACGCGAAATCGCATCACACATCTGTGTTTCGTGATAAGATACAATATTCATTGCGAAGTGTCATGTATACCTCGTATTCACTTCAAAAGAATGTAAATGCGTCACTTCGATGCTAGGAAATAGCGTTTGCAGATGTCTCCGCATCGAGGCCATAGAGTTCTAATGCTTCTTAGAACGCGATATCGCATCTCATTTCTATGCTTCATGATAAGATATAATATTCATTGCGAAGTGTCATGTATACCTCGTATTCACATCAAAAGAATGCAAATGCGACAATTCCTTGCTAGGGCATAGCGTTTGCAGATGCCTACGTATCGTAGCAATAGAGTTCTAATGCTTCTTAGATCGCGATATCGCATCTCATATTTATGTTTCGTGATAAGTTACAATATTCATTCCGAAGTGTCATGTAAACCTCGAATTCATTTCAAAATAATGTAAATGCGACTATTGCTTGCTAGGAAATAGCGTTTGCAGTTGTCTACGTATCGTAGCAATAGCGTTCTAATGCTACTAAAATCGCGATGTGACATCTCATTTATATGTTTCGTGATACGAAAGAATCTTCATTGCGAATGGTCATGTATACCTTGTATTCACTTCAAAAGAAAGTAAATGCGACTGTTGCTTGCTAGGCAATAGCGTTTGCAGATATCTACGTATCGTAGCAATAGAGTTCTAATGCTACTTAAATCGCGATATCGCATCCCACTTATGTGTTTCGTGATAAGATATAATATTCATTCTGAAATGTCATGTATACCTCGTATTCATTTCAAAAGAATGCAAGTGCGACACTTCCATGCTAGGAAATAGCGTTTGCTGATATCTCCGCATCGATGCCATAGAGTTCTAATGCTTCTTAAAACGCGATATCGCATCTCACTTCAATATTTCATGATAAGATATAATATTCATTGCGAAGTGTCATGTGTACCTTGTATTCGCTTCAAAAGGATGTAAATGCGACTATTCCTTGCTAGGAAATAGCGTATTCAGATGTCTACGTATCGTAGCAATAGAGTTCTAATGCTACTTAAATCGCGATATCGCATCTCATTTCTATGTTTCGTGATAAATTATAATATTCATTCCGAAGTGTCATGTATACCTCGAATTCACTTCAAAAGAATGTAAATGCGACACTTCCATACTAGGAAATAGCGTTTGCAGATATCTCCGCATCGAGGCAATAGTGTTCTAATGCTTCTTAAGAAGCGATATCGCATCTCACTTTTATGTTACACGATAAGATATAATATTCATTGCGAAGTGTCATGTATACCTCGTATTCACTTCAAAAGAATGTAAGTGCGACACTTCCATGCTAGGAAATGGAGCTTTCAGAAGTCTCCGCATCGAGGCCATAGACTTCTAATGCTTCTTAAAACGCGATATCGCATCTCATTTCTATGTTTCGTGATTAGATATAATATTCATTGCGAAGTGTCATGTAAACCTCGAATTCATTTCAAAATAATGTAAATGCGACTATTGCTTGCTAGGAAATAGCGTTTGCAGATGTCTACGTATCGTAGCAATAACGTTCTAATGCTACTAAAATCGCGATGTGACACCTCATTTATATGTTTCGTGATACGAAAGAATCTTCATTGCGAATGGTCATGTATACCTTGTATTCACTTCAAAAGATAGTAAATGCGACTATTGCTTGCTAGGCAATAGCGTTTGCAGATATCTACGTATCGTAGCAATAGAGTTCTAATGCTACTTAAATCGCGATATCGCATCCCACTTATATGTTTCGTGATAAGATATAATATTCATTCTGAAATGTCATGTATACCTCGTATTCATTTCAAAAGAATGTAAGTGCGACACTTCCATGCTAGGAAATAGCGTTTGCTGATATCTCCGCATCGATGCCATAGAGTTCTAATGCTTTTCAAAACGCGATATCGCATCTCACTTCAATATTTCATGATAAGATATAATATTCATTGCGAAGTGTCATGTGTACCTTGTATTCGCTTCAAAAGGATGTAAATGCGACTATTCCTTGCTAGGAAATAGCGTATTCAGATGTCTACGTATCGTAGCAATAGAGTTCTATTGCTACTTAAATCGCGATATCGCATCTCATTTCTATGTTTCGTGATAAATTATAATATTCATTCCGAAGTGTCATGTATACCTCGAATTCACTTCAAAAGAATGTAAATGCGACACTTCCATACTAGGAAATAGCGTTTGCAGATATCTCCGCATCGAGGCAATAGTGTTCTAATGCTTCTTAAGACGCGATATCGCATCTCACTTTTATGTTACATGATAAGATATAATATTTATTGCGAAGTGTCATGTATACCACGTATTCACTTCAGAAGAATGTAAATGCGACTATTCCTTGCTAGGAAATGGCGTTTGCAGATGCCTACGTATCGTAGCAATAGGGTTCTAATGGTTCTCAAAACGCGATATCGCATCTCACTTTTATGTTACATGATAAGATATAATATTTATTGCGAAGTGTCATGTATACCACGTATTCACTTCAGAAGAATGTAAATGCGACTATTCCTTGCTAGGAAATGGCGTTTGCAGATGCCTACGTATCGTAGCAATAGGGTTCTAATGGTTCTCAAAACGCGATATCGCATCTCATTTCTATGCTTCATGATAAGATATAATATTCATTGCGAAGTGTCATGTATACCTCGTATTCACTACAAACGAATGTAAATGAGACACTTCCTTGCTAGGAAATAGCGTATTCAGATGTCTACGTATCGTAGCAATAGAGTTCTAATGCTACTTAAATAGCGATATCGCATCTCATTTCTATGTTTCGTAATAAGAAAGAATATTCATTGCGAATGGTCATATATACCTCGTATTCACTTCAAAAGTATGTAAATGCGACTATTGCTTGCTAGGAAATAGCGTTTGCAGATGTCTACGTATCGTAGCAATAGTGTTCTAATCCTACTTAAATCGCGATATCGCATCCCACTTATATGTTTCGAGATAAGATATAATATTCATTGCAAAGTGTCATGTATACCTCGTATTCACTACAAAAGAATGTGAATGCGACTACTGCTTGCTAGGAAATAGCGTTTGCAGATGCCTCCGCATCGAGACCGTAGAGTTCTAATGCTTCTTAAAACGCGATATCGCATCCCTCTTCTGTGTTTCATGATAAGATATAATATTCATTGCGAAGTGTCATGTATACCTCGTATTCACTTCAAAAGAATGTAAATGCGACTATTCCTTGCTAGGGCATAGCGTTTGCAGATGCCTACGTATCGTAGCAATAGAGTTCTAATGCTTCTTAGATCGCGATATCGCATCTCATATTTATGTTTCGTGATAAGTTACAATATTCATTCCGAAGTGTCATGTAAACCTCGAATTCATTTCAAAATAATGTAAATGCGACTATTGCTTGCTAGGAAATAGCGTTTGCAGATGTCTACGTATCGTAGCAGTAGCGTTCTAATGCTACTAAAATCGCGATGTGACACCTCATTTATATGTTTCGTGATACGAAAGAATCTTCATTGCGAATGGTCATGTATACCTTGTATTCACTTCAAAAGAAAGTAAATGCGACTATTGCTTGCTAGGCAATAGCGTTTGCAGATATCTACGTATCGTAGCAATAGAGTTCTAATGCTACTTAAATCGCGATATCGCATCTCATTTCTATGTTTCGTGATAAATTATAATATTCATTCCGAAGTGTCATGTATACCTCGAATTCACTTCAAAAGAATGTAAATGCGACACTTCCATACTAGGAAATAGCGTTTGCAGATATCTCCGCATCGAGGCAATAGTGTTCTAATGCTTCTTAAGACGCGATATCGCATCTCACTTTTATGTTACATGATAAGATATAATATTCATTGCGAAGTGTCATGTATACCTCGTATTCACATCAAAAGAATGTAAGTGCGACACTTCCATGCTAGGAAATGGAGCTTTCAGAAGTCTCCGCATCGAGGCCATAGGCTTCTAATGCTTCTTAAAACGCGATATCGCATCTCATTTCTATGTTTCGTGATTAGATATAATATTCACTGCGAAGTGTCATGTACACCTCGTATTCACTTCAAAAGAAAGTAAATGCGACTATTACTTGCTAGGAAATAGCGTTTGCAGATGTCTACGTATCGTAGCAATAGAGTTCTAATGCTACTTAAATCGCGACATCGTATCCCACTTATATGTTTCGTGATAAGATATAATATTCATTGCGAAATGTCATGTCTACCTCGTATTCACTTCAAAAGAATGTAAGTGCGACACTTCCATGCTAGGAAATGGGGTTTGCAGAAGTCTCCGCATCGAGGCAATAGACTTCTAATGCTTCTTAAAACGCGATATCGCATCCCACCTATATGTTACATGATAAGATATACTATTCATTGCGAGGTGTCATGTATACCCCGTATTCACAACAAAAGAATGTAAATGTGACTACTGCTTGCTAGGAAATAGCGTTTGCAGATGTCTCCGCATCGAGAACGTATAGTTCTAATGCTTCTTAAGACGCGATGTCGCATCCCTCTTCTGTGTTTCATGATAAGATATAATATTCATTGCGAAGTGTCATGTATACCTCGTATTCACTTCAAAAGAATGTAAATGCGACTACTGCTTGCTAGGAAATAGCGTTTGCAGATGTCTACGTATCGTAGCAATAGAGTTCTAATGCTACTTAAATAGCGATATCGCATCTCATTTGTATGTTTCGTGATAAGATATAATATTCATTCCGAAGTGTCATGTATACCTCGAATTCACTTCAAAAGAATGTAAATGCGACACATCCATGCTAGGAAATAGAGTTTGCAGATATCTCCACATCGAGGCAATAGGGTTCTAATGCTCCTTAAGACGCGATATCGCATCTCACTTATATGTTACATGATGAGATATAATGTTCATTGCGAAGTGTCATGTATGCCTCGTATTCACTTCAAAAGAATGTAAATGCGAATCTTCCTTGCTAGGAAATATCGTTTGCAGATGTCTACGTATCGTAGCAATAGTGCTCTAATGCATCTCAAAACGCGATATCGCATCTCATTTCTATGCTTCATGATAAGATATAATATTCATTGCGAAGTGTCATGTATACCTCGTATTCACTTCAAATGAATGTAAATGCGACACTTCCATGCTAGCAAATAGCGTCCGCAGATGTCTACGCGTCGAGGCAATAAGTTTCTAATGCTTCTTAAAACGCGATATCGCATCTCACTTCTATGATTCATGATAAGATATAATATTCATTGCGAAGTATTATGTATACCTCGTATTCACTTCAAAAGAATGTAAATGCGACTATTCCTTGCTAGGAAATATCGTATTCAGATGTCTACGTATCGTAGCAATAGAGTTCTAATGCTACTTAAATCGCGATATCGCATCTCATTTCTATGTTTCGTGATAAATTATAATATTCATTGCGAAGTGTCATGTATACCTCGAATTCACTTCAAAAGAATGTAAATGCGACACTTCCATACTAGGAAATTGCATTTGCAGATATCTCCGCATCGAGGCAATAGTGTTCTAATGCTTCTTAAGACGCGATATCGCATCTCTCGTCTATGTTTCATGATAAAATATAATATTTATTGCGAAGTGTCATGTATACCTCGCATTCACTACAAAAGAATGAAAATGCGACACTTCCATGCTAGAAAATAGCGTCTGCAGATGTCTACGCGTCGAGGCAATAGAGTTCTAATGCTTCTTAGATCGCGATATCGCATCTCATTCCTATGTTTCATTATAAGATATAATATTCATTGCGAAGTGTCATGTATACCTCGTATTCACTTCAAAAGAATGTAAATGCGACACTTCCATGCTAGGAAATAGAGTCTGCAGATGTCTACGCGTCGAGGCAATAAGTTTCTAATGCTTCTTAAAACATGATATCGCATCCCACTTTAATATTTCATGATAAGTAATAATATTCATTGCGAAGTGTCATGTATACCTCGTATTCACTTCAAAAGAATGTAAATGCGACACTTCCATGCTAGGAAATAGCGTTTGCTGATGTCTCCGCATCGATGCCATAGAGTTCTAATGCTTCTTAAAACGCGATATCGCATCTCATTTGTATGTTTCGTGATAAGATATAATATTCATTCCGAAGTGTCTTGTATACCTCGAATTCACTTCAAAAGAATGTAAATGCGACACATCCATGCTAGGAAATAGAGTTTGCGGATATCTCCACATCGAGGCGATAGGGTTCTAATGCTTCTTAAGACGCGATATCGCATCTCACTTATATGTTACATGATGAGATATAATGTTCATTGTGAAGTGTCATGTATGCCTCGTATTCACTTCAAAAGAATGTAAATGCAAATCTTCCTTGCTAGGAAATAGCGTTTGCAGATGTCAACGTATCGCAGCAATAGTGCTCTGATGCATCTCAAAACGCGATATCGCATCTCATTTCTATGCTTCATGATAAGATATAATATTCATTGCGAAGTGTCATGTATACCTCGTATTCACTACAAAAGAATGTAAATGCGACACTTCCATGCTAGCAAATAGCGTCCGCAGATGTCTACGCGTCGAGGCAATAAGTTTCTATTGCTTCTTAAAACGCGATGTCGCATCTCACTTCTATGATTCATGATAAGATATAATATTCATTGCGAAGTGTTATGTATACCTCGTATTCACATCAAAAGAATGTAAATGCGACTATTCCTTGCTAGGAAATAGCTTTTGCAGATGCCTACGTATCGTAGAAATTGAGTTCTAATGCTGCTTAGATCGCGATATCGCATCTCATTTATATGTTTCGTGATAAGATATAATATTCATCGCGAAGTGTCATGTACACCTCGTATTCACTTCAAAAGAATGTAAGTGCGACACTTCCATGCTAGGAAATAGCGTTTGCTGATGTCTCCGCATCGATGCCATAGAGTTCTAATGCTTCTTAAAACGCGATATCGCATCTCTCTTCTATGTTTCATGATAAGATATAATATTCATTGCGAAGTGTCATGTATACCTCGCATTCACTACAAAAGAATGAAAATGCGACACTTCCATGCAAGGAAATAGCTTCTACAGATGTCTACGCGTCGAGGCAATAGAGTTCTAATGCTACTTAAATCGCGATATCGCATCTCATTTCTATGTTTCGTGATAAATTATAATATTCATACTGAAGTGTCATGTATACCTCGAATTCACTTCAAAAGAATGTAAATGCGACACTTCCATACTAGGAAATTGCATTTACAGATATCTCCGCATCGAGGCAATAGTGTCCTAATGCTTCTTAAGACGCGATATCGCATCTCACCTTTATGTTACATGATAAGATGTAATATTCATTGCGAAGTATCATGTATACCTCGTATACACTACAAAAGAATGTAAATGCGAATCTTCCTTGCTAGGAAATAGCGCTTGCAGATGTCTACGTTTCCTAGCAATAGTGTTCTATTGCTTCTTAAGACGCGATATCGCATCTCACTTTTATGTTACATGATAAGATATAATATTCATTGCGAAGTTTCATGTATACCTCGTATTCACTTCAAAAGAATGTAAATGCGATACTTCCATGCTAGGAAATAGAGTCTGCAGATGTCTACGCGTCGAGGCAATAAGTTTCTAATGCTTCTTAAAACGCGATATCGCATCCCACTTCAATATTTCATGATAAGATATAATATTCATTGCGAAGTGTCATGTATACCTCGCATTCACTTCAAAAGAAAGTAAATGCGACTATTGCTTGCTAGGAAATAGCGTTAGCAGATGTCTACGTATCGTAGCAATAGAGTTCTAATGCTACTTAAATCGCGATATCGCATCCCACTTCAATATTTCAGGATAAGATATAATATTCATTGCGAAGTGTCATGTATACCTCGCATTCACTTCAAAAGGATGTAAATGCGACTATTCCTTGCTAGGAAATAGCGAATTCAGATGTCTACGTATCGTAGCAATAGAGTTGTAATGCTACTTAAATCGCGATATCGCATCTCATTTCTATGTTTCGTGATAAATTATAATATTCATTCCGAAGTGTCATGTATACCTCGAATTTACTTCAGAGGAATGTAAATGCGACACTTCCATACTAGGAAATTGCATTTGCAGATATCTCCGCATCGAGGCAATAGTGTTCTAATGCTTCTTAAAACGCGATATCGCATCTCACTTTTATGTTACATGATAAGATATAATATTCATTGCGAAGTGTCATGTATACCTCGTATTCACTTCAAAAGAATGTAAGTGCGACACTTCCATGCTAGGAAATGGAGTTTGCAGAAGTCTCCGCATCGAGGCCATAGACTTCTAATGCTTCTTAAAACGCGATATCACATCTCATTTCTATGTTTCGTGATTAGATATAATATTCATTGCGAAGTGTCATGTACACCTCGTATTCACTTCAAAAGAAAGTAAATGCGACTATTGCTTGCTAGGAAATAGCGTTTGCAGATGTCTACGTATCGTAGCAATAGAGTTCTAATGCTACTTAAATCGCGATATCGCATCTCATTTCTATGTTTCGTGATAAATTATAATATTCATTCCGAAGTGTCATGTATACCTCGAATTCACTTCAAAAGAATGTAAATGCGACACTTCCATACTAGGAAATTGCATTTGCAGATATCTCCGCATCGAGGCAATAGAGTTCTAATGCTTCTCAAAACGCGATATCGCTTCTCATTTCTATGCATCGTGACAAGATATAATATTCATTGCGAAGTGTCATGTATACCTCGTATACACTTCAAAAGAATGTAAGTGCGACACTTCCATGCTAGGAAATAGCGTTTGCAGATGTCACCGCATTGAGGACATAGAGTTTTAATGCTTCTCAAACGCGATATAGAATCTCATTTCTATGCTTCGTGATAAGATATAATATTCATTGCGAAGTGTCAGGTACACCTCGTATTCAATTCAAAAGAAAGTAAATGCGACTATTGCTTGCTAGGAAATAGCGTTTGCAGATGTCTACGTATCGTAGCAATAGAGTTCTAATGCTACTTAAATCGCGATATCGCATCTCATTTCTATGTTTCGTGATAAGATATAATATTCATTGCGAAATGTCATGTATACCTCGTATTCACTTCAAAAGAATGTAAGTGCGACACTTCCATGCTAGGAAATAGCGTTTGCAGATGTCTACGTATCGTAGCAATAGAGTTCTTATGCTTCTTAGATCGCGATACCGCACCTCATTTATATGTTTCGTGATAAGATATAATATTCATTGCGAAGTGTCATGTATACCTCGTATTCACTTCAAAAGAATGTAAGTGCGACACTTCCATGCTAGGAAATAGCGTTTGCAGATGTCTCTGCATCGAGGCCATAGATTTCTAATGCTTCTTACAACGGGATATCGCATCTCTCTTCTATGTTTCGTGATAAGGTATAATATTCATTGCGAAGTGTCATGTACACATCGTATTCACTACAAAAGAATGTAAATGCGACACTTCCATGCTAGGAAATAGCGTCTGCAGATGTCTACGCGTCGAGGCAATAGAGTTCTAATGCTTCTTAAAACGCGATATCGCATCCCACTTCAATATTTCATGATAAGATATAATATTCATTGCGAAGTGTCATGTATACCTCGTATTCACTACAAAAGGATGTTAATGCGACTATTCCTTGCTAGGGCATAGCGTTTGCAGATGCCTAAGTATCGTAGCAATAGAGTTCTAATGCTTCTTAAAACGCGATATCGCATCTATCTTCTATGTTTCATGATAAGATATAATATTCATTGCGAAGTGTCATGTATACCTCGTGTTCATTTCAAAAGAATGTAAATGCGACTATTGCCTGCGAGGAAATAGCGTTTGCAGATGTCTACGTATCGTAGCAATAGTGTTCTAATGCTACTTAAATCGCGATATCGCATCTCATTTGTATGTTTAGTGATAAGATATAATATTTATTCCGAAGTGCCATGTATACCTCGAATTCACTTCAAAGGAATGTAAATGCGACACTTCCATGCTAGGAAATAGCGTTTGCAGATATCTCCACAACGAGGCAATAGGGTTCTAATGCTTCTTAAGACGCGATATCGCATCTCACTTATATGTTACATGATAAGATATAATGTTCATTGCGAAGTGTCATGTATACCTCGTATTCACTTTAAAAGAGTGTAAATGCGAATCTTCCTTGCTAGGAAATAGCGTTTGCAGATGTCTACGTATCGTAGCAATGGAGTTCTAATGCTTCTCAAAACGCGATATCACATCTCATTTCTATGCTTCATGATAAGATATAATATTCATTGCGAAGTGTCATGTATACCTCGTATTCACTTCAGAAGAATGTAAATGCGACTATTCCTTTCTAGGAAATGGCGTTTGCAGATGCCTACGTATCGTAGCAATAGAGTTCTAATGCTTCTGAGATCGCGATATAGCATCTCATTTCTATGTTTCGTGATAAGATATAATGTTCATTGCGAAGTGTCATGTATACCTCGTATTCACCTCAAAAGAATGTAAATGCGACACTTCCATGCTAGGAAATAGCGTCTGCAGATTCCTACGTATCGTAGCAATAGGGTTCTAATGCTTCTCAAAACGCGATATCGCATCTCATTTCTATGCTTCATGATAAGATATAATATTCACTGCGAAGTGTCATGTATACCTCGTATTCTCTCCAAACGAATGTAAAAGCAACACTTCCTTGCTAGGAAATAGCTCATTCAGATGTCTACGTATCGTAGCAATAGAGCTCTAATGCTACTTAAATCGCGATATCGCATCTCATTTCTATGTTTCGTGATAAGATATAATATTCATTGCGAAATGTCATGTATACCTCGTATTCACTTCAAAAGAATGTATGTGCGACACTTCCATGATAGGAAATAGCGTTTGCAGATGTCTCCGCATCGAGGCCATAGACTTCTAATGCTTCTTAAAACGCGATATCGCATCCCTCTTCTGTGTTTCATGATAAGATATAATATTCATTGCGAAGTGTCATGTATACCTCGTATTCACTTCAAAAGAATGTAAATGCGGCTACTGCTTGCTAGGAAATAGCGTTTGCAGATGTCTACGTATCATAGCAATAGTGTTCCAATACTACTTAATTCGCGATATCGCATCTCATTTCTATGTTTCGTGATAAGATATAATATTCATTGCGAAGTGTCATGTACATCTCGTATTCACTTCAAAAGAAAGTAAATGCGACTACTGCTTGCTAGGAAATATCGTTTGCAGATGTCTCCGCATCGAGGCCATAGGGTTCTTATGCTTCTTAAAATGCGATATCGCATCTCATTTCTATGTTTCATGATAAAACATTATATTCGTTGCAAAGTGTCACGTATACCTCGTATTCACATCAAAAGAATGTAAATGCGACTATTGCTTGCTATGAAATAGAGTTTGCAGATGTCTACGTATGGTAGCAATAAATTTCTAATGCTACTTATATTGCGATATCGCATCTCATCTATAAGTTTCGTTATAAGATATAATATTCATTTCGAAGCGGCATGTAATCCTCGTATTCACTCCAAACGAATGTACATGCGACACTTCCTTGCTAGGAAATAGCGTTTGCAGGTGTCTCCGCATCGAGGCCATAGAGTTCTAATACTTCTTAAAACGCGATATCGCATCTCACTTCTATGTTTCACGAAAGCATATAATGTTCTTTGCGAATGGTCATGTATACCTCGTCTTCTCTCAAAGCGAATGTAAATGCGACACTTCCTTGCTAGGAAATAGCGTATACAGATGTCTACGTATCGTAGCAAAAGGGTTCTAATGCTACTTAAATCGCGATATCGCATGTCATTTCTATGTTTCGTGATAAAGTATAATATCCATTGCGAAGTGTCATGTACACCTCGTATTCAATTCAAAAGAAAGTAAATGCGACTACTGCTTGCTAGGAAATAGCGTTTGCAGATGTCTATGTATCGTAGCAATATAGTTCTAATGCTACTTAAATCGCGATGTGGCATCCCATTTATATGTTTCGTGATAAGATATAATATTTATTGCGAAGTGTCATGTACACCTCGTATTCAATTCAAAAGAAAGTAAATGCGACTATTGCTTGCAAGGAAATAGCGTTTGCAGGCCTCCACGTATCGTAGCAATAGAGTTCTAATGCTACTTAAATCGCGATATCTCATCCCATTTATATGTTTCGTGATAAGATATAATATTGATTGTATACCTCGTATTCACATTAAAAGAATGTAAGTGCGACACTTCCATGCTAGGAAATAGCGTTTGCAGATGTCTCCGCATAGAGGCCATAGAGTTCAAATGCTTCTTAAAACGCGATTTCGCACCTCTCTTCTACGTTTCATGATAAGATATAATATTTATTGCGAAGTGTCATGTATACCTCGAATTCACTTCAAAAGAATGCAAATGCGACACTTGCATGCTAGGAAATAGCGTTTGCAGATATCTCCACATCGAGGCAACAGGGTTCTATTGCTTCTTAAGATGCGATATCGCATCTCACTTATATGTTACATGATAAGATATAATGTTCATTGCGAAGTGTCATGTATACCTCGTACTCACTTCAAAAGAATGTAAATGCGACACTTCCATGCTAGGAAATAGCGTCTGCAGATGTCTACGCGTCGAGGCAATAGAGTTCTAATGCTTCTTAAAACGCGATATCGCATCTCAATACTATGTCACATGATACGATATAATGTTCATTGCGAAGTGTCATGTATACCTCGTATTCACTTCAAAAGAATGTAAATGCGAATCTTCCTTGCTAGGAAATAGCGTTTGCAGTTGTCTACGTATCGTAGCAATGGAGTTCAAATGCTTCTTAAAACGCGATATCGCATCTATCTTCTATGTTTCATGATAAGATATAATATTCATTGCGAAGTGTCATGTATACCTCGTGTTCATTTCAAAAGAATGTAAATGCGACTATTGCTTGCTAGGAAATAGCGTTTGCAGATGTCTACGTATCGTAGCAATAGAGTTCTAATGCTACTTAAATCGCGATATCGCATCTCATTTGTATGTTTAGTGATAAGATATAATATTTATTCCGAAGTGCCATGTATACCTTGAATTCACTTCAAAGGAATGTAAATGCGACACTTCCATGCTAGGAAATAGCGTTTGCAGATATCTCCACAACGAGGCAATAGGGTTCTAATGCTTCTTAAGACGCGACATCGCATCTCACTTATATGTTACATGATAAGATATAATGTTCATTGCGAAGTGTCATGTATACCTCGTATTCACTTTAAAAGAGTGTAAATGCGAATCTTCCTTGCTAGGAAATAGCGTTTGCAGATCTCTACGTATCGTAGCAATGGAGTTCTAATGCTTCTCAAAACGCGATATCACATCTCATTTCTATGCTTCATGATAAGTTATAATATTCATTGCGAAGTGTCATGTATACCTCGTATTCACTTCAGAAGAATGTAAATGCGACTATTCCTTGCTAGGAAATGGCGTTTGCAGATGCCTACGTATCGTAGCAATAGAGTTCTAATGCTTCTGAGATCGCGATATAGCATCTCATTTCTATGTTTCGTGATAAGATATAATGTTCATTTCGAAGTGTCATGTATACCTCGTATTCACCTCAAAGGAATGTAAATGCGACACTTCCATGCTAGGAAATAGCTTCTGCAGATGCCTACGTATCGTAGCAATAGGGTTCTAATACTTCTCAAAACGCGATATCGCATCTCATTTCTATGCTTCATGATAAGATATAATATTCACTGCGAAGTGTCACGTATACCTCGTATTCTCTCCAAACGAATGTAAATGCAACACTTCCTTGCTAGGAAATAGCTTATTCAGATGTCTACGTATCGTAGCAATAGAGCTCTAATGCTACTTAAATCGCGATATCGCATCTCATTTCTATGTTTCGTGATAAGATATAATATTCATTGCGAAATGTCATGTATACCTCGTATTCACTTCAAAAGAATGTATGTGCGACACTTCCATGATAGGAAATAGCGTTTGCAGATGTCTCCGCATCGAGGCCATATACTTCTAATGCTTCTTAAAATGCGATATCGCATCTCATTTCTATGTTTCATGATAAAACATAATATACATTGCAAAGTGTCACGTATACCTCGTATTCACATCAAAAGAATGTATATGCGACTATTGCTTGCTATGAAATAGAGTTTGCAGATGTCTACGTATCGTAGCAATAAATTTCTAATGCTACTTATATTGCGATATCGCATCTCATGTATAAGTTTCGTGATAAGATATAGTATTCATTTCGAAGCGTCATGTAATCCTCGTATTCACTCCAAACGAATGTACATGCGACACTTCCTTGCTAGGAAATAGCGTTTGCAGGTGTCTCCGCATCGAGGCCATAGAGTTCTAATACTTCTTAAAACGCGATATCGCATCTCACTTCTATGTTTCACGAAAAGATATAATGTTCTTTGCGAATGGTCATGTATACCTCGTCTCCTCTCCAAGCGAATGTAAATGCGACACTTCCATGCTAGGAAATAGCGTTTGCAGATGTCTCCGCATAGAGGCCATAGAGTTCTAATGCTTCTTAAAACGCGATTTCGCACCGCTCGTCTACGTTTCATGATAAGATACAATATTTATTGCGAAGTGTCATGTATACCTCGTATTCACATCAGAAGAATGTAGATGCGACAATTCCTTGCTAGGGCATAGCGTTTGCAGATGCCTACGTATCGTAGCAATAGAGTTCTAATGCTACTTAAATCGCGATATCGCATCTCATTTCTATGTTTCGTGATAAGTTATAATATTTATTCCGAAGTGTCATGTACACCTCGTATTCACTACAAAAGAAAGTAAATGCGACTATTGCTTGCTAGGAAATAGCGTTTGCAGATGTCTACGTATCGTAGCAATAAAGTTCTAATGCTACTTAAATCGCGATATCGCATCCCACTTATATGTTTCGTGATAAGATATAATATTCATTGCGAAATGTCATGTATACCTCGTATTCACTTCAAAAGATTGTAAGTACGACACTTCCATGCTAGGAAATAGCGTTTTCAGATGTCCCCGCATCGAGGCCATAGACTTCTAATGCTTCTTAAAACGCGATATCGCATCCCTTTCCTGTGTTTCATGATAAGGTATAATATTCATTGCGAAGAGTCATGTATACCTCGTATTCACTTCAAAAGAATGTAAATGCGACTACTGCTTGCTAGGAAATAGCGTTTCTAGATGTCTACGTATCGTAGCAATAGAGTTCTAATGCTACTTAAATCGCGATATCGCATCTCATTTGTATGTTTCGTGATAAGATTAAATATTCATTGCGAAGTGTCATGTATACCTCGTATTCTCTCCAAATGATTGTAAATGCAACACTTCCTTGCTAGGAAATAGCGTCTGCAGATGTCTACGCATCGGGGCGATAGAGCTCTAATGCTTCTTAAAACTCGATATCGCATCTCAATTCAATGTTTCATTATAAGATATAATATTCATTGCGAAGTGTCATGTATACCTCGTATTCACTTCAAAAGAATGTAAATGCGACTATTCCTTGCTAGGAAATAGCGTATTCAGATGACTACGTATCGTAGCAATAGAGTTCTAATGCTACTTAAATCGCGATATGACACCTCATTTATATGTTTCGTGATAAGTTATAATATTCATTGCGATGTGTCATGTATACATCGTATTCACTTCAAAAGAATGTAAGTGCGACACTTCCATGCTAGGAAATAACGTTTGCAGATGTCTCCGCGTCGAGGCCATAGAGTTCTAATGCTTCTTAGAACGCGATATCGCATCTCTCTTCTATGTTTCATGATAAGATATAATATTCATTGCGAAGTGTCATGTATACCTCCTCTTCTCACCAAACAAATGTAAGTGCGACACTTCCTAGCTAGGAAATGGCGTATTCAGATGTCTAGGTATCGTAGCAATAGCGCTCTAATGCTACTTCAATCGCGATATGACACCTCATTTATATGTTTCGTGATAAGATATAATATTCAATGCGAAGTGTCATGTATACATCGTATTCACTTCAAAAGAATGTAAGTGCGACACTTCCATGCTGGGAAATAACGTATGCAGATGTCTCCGCGTCGAGGCCATAGAGTCCTAATGCTTCTTAGAACGCGATATCGCATCCCTTTCCTGTGTTTCATGATAAGGTATAATATTCATTGCGAAGAGTCATGTATACCTCGTATTCAATTCAAAAGAATGTAAATGCGACTACTGCTTGCTAGGAAATAGCGTTTCTAGATGTCTACGTATCGTAGCAATAGAGTTCTAATGCTACTTAAATCGCGATATCGCATCTCATTTGTATGTTTCGTGATAAGATTAAATATTCATTGCGAAGTGTCATGTATACCTCGTATTCTCTCCAAATGAATGTAAATGCGACACTTCCTTGCTAGGAAATAGCGTTTGCAGATGTCTCCGCATCGAGGCCATAGAGTTCTAATGCTTCTTAGAACGCGATATCGCATCTCTCTTCTATGTTTCATGATAAGATATAATATTCATTGCGAAGTGTCATGTATACCTCGTATTCTCTCCAAACGAATGTAAATGCGACACATCCTTGCTAGGAAATGGCGTATTCAGATGTCTACGTATCGTAGCAGTAGAGTTCTAATGCTACTTAAATCTCGATATCGCATCTCATTTATATATTTCGTGATAAGGTATAATATTCATCGCGAAGTGTCATGTGTACCTCGTATTCACTTCAAAAGAATGTAAATGCGAATCTTCCTTGCTAGGAAATAGCGTTTGCAGATGTCTATGTGTCGTAGCAATAGTGTTCTAATGCTTCTTAAAACGCGATATCGCATCTCAATTCTATGTCACACGATAAGATATGATGTTCATTGCGAAGTGTCATGTATACCTCGTATTCACTTCAAAAGAATGTAAATGCGACTATTGCTTGCTAGGAAGTAGCGTTTGCAGATGTCTCCGCATCGAGGCCATAGAGTTCTAATGCTTCATAAATTGCGATATCGCATCTCTCTTCTATGTTTCATGATAGGATATAATATTCATTGCGAAGTGTCATGTATACCACGTGCTCACTACAAAGGAATGTAAATGCGACACTTCCATGCTAGGAAATAGCGTCTGCAGATGTCTACGCGTCGAGGCAATAGAGATCTAATGCTTCTTAAAACGCGATATCGCATCTCACTCCCATGTTTCATGATAGGATATAATATTCTTTGCGAAGTGTCATGTATATCTCGTATTCACTTCAAAAGAATGTAAATGCGCATCTTCGTTGCTAGGAAATAGCGTTTGCAGATGTCTATGTATCGTAGCAATAGAGTTCTAATGCTTCTCAAAACGCGATATCGCATCCCATTTCTATGCTTCGTGATAAGATATAATATCCACTGCGAAGTGAAATGTACACCTCGTATTCACTACAATAGAATGTAAATGCGACACATCCATGCTAGGAAATAGCGTTTGCAGATGTCTACGTATCGTAGCAATAGGGTTCTAATGCTACTTAAATCGCGAAATCGCATCTCATTTATATGTTTCGTGATAAGATATAATATTCATTGCGAAGTGTCATGTATACCACGTGTTCACTACAAAAGAATGTAAATGCGACACTTCCATGCTAGGAAATAGCGTCTGCAGATGTCTACACGTCGAGGCAATAGAGTTCAAATGCTTCTTAAAACGCGATATCGCATCTCAATTCTATGTCACATGATAAGATATAATGTTCATTGCGAAGTGTCATGTATACCTCGTATTCACTTCAAAAGAATGTAAATGCGAATCTTCCTTGCTAGGAAATAGCGTTTGCAGATGTCTACGTATCGTAGCAATAGAGCTCTAATGCTTCTCAAAACGCGATATCGCATCTCATTTCTATGCTTCATGATAAGATATAATATTCATTGCAATGTGTCATGTATACCTCGTATTCACTTCAATGGAATGTAAGTGCGACACTTCCATGCTAGGAAATAGCGTTTGCAGATGTCTTCGTATCGTAGAAACAGAGTTCTGACACTTCCTAAAACGCGACATCGCATCTCATTTCTATGTTTCATGATAAGGTATAATATGCATTGCGAAGTGTCATGTATAACTCCTATTCACTTCAAAAGGATGTAAATGCGACACTTCCATGCTAGGAAATAACGTTTGCAAAGTTCTACGTATCGTAGCAATAGAGTTCTAATGCTTCTTAAAACGCGTTATCGCATCTCATTTCTATGTTTCATGATAAGATATAATATGCATTCCGAAGTGACATGTATACCTCGCATTCACTTCAAAAGAATGTAAATGCGACACTTCCTTGCTAGGTAATAACGTTTGCAAATGTCTACGTATGGAAGCAATAGAGTTCTAATGCTTCTTAAATCGCGTTATCGCATCTCATTTCTATGTTTCATGATAAGATATAATATCCATTCCGAAGTGTCACTTATACCACGCATACAATTCAAATGAATGTAAATGCGACACTTCACTTCTATAGGAAATAGCATTTGCAGATATCTACGTATGGAAGCAATATAGTTCTAATGCTTTTAAAACGGGATAACGCAATTCATTTTTATGTTTCATGTCAAGATATAATATTCATTGCGAAGTGTCATGTATTCCTCGTATACACAGCTAAAGAATGTAAATACGACACTTCCTTGCTAGGTAATAACGTTTGCAAATGTCTACGTATCGAAGCAATAGAGTTCTAAAGCTTCTTAAAACACGATATCGCATCTCATTTGTATGTTTCATGACAAGATCAATTATTCATTGCGAAGTGCCACTTATACCTCGTATTCACTTCAAATGAATGTAAATGCGACACTTCCTTGCTAGGAAATAGCGTTTGCAGATGTCTACGTATCGAGGCAATAGTGCTCTAATGCTTCTTAAAACGCGATATCGCATCTCATTTCTATGTTTCATGATAAGATATAATATGCATTCCGAAGTGTCATGTATACCTCGTATTCACTTCAAAAGAATGTAAATGCGACACTTCCTTGCTAGGAAATAGCGTTTGCAAATGTCTTCGTATCGTAGAAATAGAGTTCTGACACTTCTTAAAACGCGATATCGCATCTCATTTCTATGTTTCATGATAAGATATAATATTCATTGCGAAGTAGCATGTAGACCTCGCTTGAACTTCAAATGAATGTAAATGCGACACATCCTTGCTAGGAAATAGCGTTTGCAGATGTCTACGTATCGAAGCAATAGAGTTATAATGTTCCTTATAACGAGATGTCGCATCGTATTTCTACGTTTTATGATAAGATATAATATTCATTGCGATGCGTCGTGTATACATCGTGTTCCTTTCAAAAGAATGTAAATGCAATACTTGCTTGCTAGGAAATAGCGTTTTCAGATGTCTACGTACAGAAGCAATAGTGTTCTAATGCTTCTTAAACAGGGATATCGCATCTCAGTCCATGTTTCATGATAAGATATATTATTCATTGCGATGTGTCATGTATACCTCGTATTCACTTCAAAAGAATGTAAATGCGACACATTCGTGCTAGGAAAAAGCGTCTGCAGATGTCTACGCATCGAGGCAATAGAGTTCTAATACTGCTTAAGACGCGATTTCGCATCTCACTTCTATGTTTCATGATAAGGTATGATATTCTTTGCGAAGTGTCATGTACACCTCCTCTTCACTTCAAAAGAAAGTAAATGCGACACATCCTTTCTAGAAAATAGCGTTTGCAGAGGTCTATCTATCGTAGCATTAGAGTTCTAACGCTTCTTAAAACGCGATATCGCATCTCATTTCTATGATACATCATAAGATCTATTATTGATTGCGAAGTGTCACTTATACCTCGCATTCACTTCAAATGAATGTAAATGCGACACTTCCTTGCTTCGAAGTAGCGTTTGCAGATGTCTGCATATCGTAGCAATAGATTTCTAACGCTTCTTAAAACGCGATATCGCATCTCGTTTCTATGTTTCATGATGAGATATAATATTCATTGCGAAGTGTCATGTATGCCTCGTATTCACTTCAGAAGAATGTAAATGCGACACTTCCTGGATAGGAAATGGCGTTTGCAGATGTCTACGTATCGTAGCAGAAGTGTTCTAACGCTTCCTAAAACGCGATATCGCATTTCATTACTATGTTTCGTGATTAGATTCAATGTTCATTGCGAAGTGTCATGTATAACTCGTATTCACTTCAAAAGAATGTAAATGCGACACTTCCTTGATAGAAAATAGCGTTGCAGATATCTACGTATCGATTCAGTAGTGTTCTAATGCTTCTTTAAACGCGATATCGCAGCTTATTTCTATGTCTCATGATAAGATATAATATTCATTGCGAAGTGTCACGTATACCTCGGATGCTCTTCAAGTGAATGTAAATGCGACACTTCCTTGCTAGGAAGTAGCGTTTGCAGATATCTATGTTTCGGAGCAATAGATTTCTAATGCTTCTTAAAACGAGATATCGCATCTCATTTCTATGTTTCATGATAAGATATAATATTCATTGAGAAATGTTGTGTATTCCTCGTCTACACTTCAAATGAATGTAAATGCGACAATTCCTTTCTAGGATAGAGCGTTGGCAGATGTCTACGTATCGAAGCAATAGAGTTCTAGTGCTTCTTAAAACGCGATATTGCATCTCATTTCTATGTTTAATGATAAGATATAATATTCGTTGCGAAGTGCTATGTACTCCTCGTCTACACTTCCAATGAATGTAAATGCGACACTTCCTTTCAATTGAATAGCGTTTGCAGATATCTATGTATCGAAGCAATAGATTTGTAATGCTTCTTAAAACGAGATATCGCATCTCATTCCTATGTTTCATGAAAAGATATAATATTCTGTGCGAAGTATCATGTATACCTCGCATTCACTTCAAATGAATGTAAATGCGATATTTCCTTGCTAGGAAATAGCGTTTGCAGATGTCTACGTATCGAAGATATAGAGTTCTAATGCTACTTAAATCGCGATATGACACCTCATTTATATGTTTCGTGATAAGTTATAATATTCATTGCGATGTGTCATGTATACATCGTATTCACTTCAAAAGAATGTAAGTGCGACACTTCCATGCTAGGAAATAACGTTTGCAGATGTCTCCGCGTCGAGGCCATAGAGTTCTAATGCTTCTTAGAACGCGATATCGCATCTCTCTTCTATGTTTCATGATAAGATATAATATTCATTGCGAAGTGTCATGTATACCTCCTCTTCTCACCAAACAAATGTAAGTGCGACACTTCCTAGCTAGGAAATGGCGTATTCAGATGTCTAGGTATCGTAGCAATAGCGCTCTAATGCTACTTCAATCGCGATATGACACCTCATTTATATGTTTCGTGATAAGATATAATATTCAATGCGAAGTGTCATGTATACATCGTATTCACTTCAAAAGAATGTAAGTGCGACACTTCCATGCTGGGAAATAACGTATGCAGATGTCTCCGCGTCGAGGCCATAGAGTCCTAATGCTTCTTAGAACGCGATATCGCATCCCTTTCCTGTGTTTCATGATAAGGTATAATATTCATTGCGAAGAGTCATGTATACCTCGTATTCAATTCAAAAGAATGTAAATGCGACTACTGCTTGCTAGGAAATAGCGTTTCTAGATGTCTACGTATCGTAGCAATAGAGTTCTAATGCTACTTAAATCGCGATATCGCATCTCATTTGTATGTTTCGTGATAAGATTAAATATTCATTGCGAAGTGTCATGTATACCTCGTATTCTCTCCAAATGAATGTAAATGCGACACTTCCTTGCTAGGAAATAGCGTTTGCAGATGTCTCCGCATCGAGGCCATAGAGTTCTAATGCTTCTTAGAACGCGATATCGCATCTCTCTTCTATGTTTCATGATAAGATATAATATTCATTGCGAAGTGTCATGTATACCTCGTATTCTCTCCAAACGAATGTAAATGCGACACATCCTTGCTAGGAAATGGCGTATTCAGATGTCTACGTATCGTAGCAGTAGAGTTCTAATGCTACTTAAATCTCGATATCGCATCTCATTTATATATTTCGTGATAAGGTATAATATTCATCGCGAAGTGTCATGTGTACCTCGTATTCACTTCAAAAGAATGTAAATGCGAATCTTCCTTGCTAGGAAATAGCGTTTGCAGATGTCTATGTGTCGTAGCAATAGTGTTCTAATGCTTCTTAAAACGCGATATCGCATCTCAATTCTATGTCACACGATAAGATATGATGTTCATTGCGAAGTGTCATGTATACCTCGTATTCACTTCAAAAGAATGTAAATGCGACTATTGCTTGCTAGGAAGTAGCGTTTGCAGATGTCTCCGCATCGAGGCCATAGAGTTCTAATGCTTCATAAATTGCGATATCGCATCTCTCTTCTATGTTTCATGATAGGATATAATATTCATTGCGAAGTGTCATGTATACCACGTGCTCACTACAAAGGAATGTAAATGCGACACTTCCATGCTAGGAAATAGCGTCTGCAGATGTCTACGCGTCGAGGCAATAGAGATCTAATGCTTCTTAAAACGCGATATCGCATCTCACTCCCATGTTTCATGATAGGATATAATATTCTTTGCGAAGTGTCATGTATATCTCGTATTCACTTCAAAAGAATGTAAATGCGCATCTTCGTTGCTAGGAAATAGCGTTTGCAGATGTCTATGTATCGTAGCAATAGAGTTCTAATGCTTCTCAAAACGCGATATCGCATCCCATTTCTATGCTTCGTGATAAGATATAATATCCACTGCGAAGTGAAATGTACACCTCGTATTCACTACAATAGAATGTAAATGCGACACATCCATGCTAGGAAATAGCGTTTGCAGATGTCTACGTATCGTAGCAATAGGGTTCTAATGCTACTTAAATCGCGAAATCGCATCTCATTTATATGTTTCGTGATAAGATATAATATTCATTGCGAAGTGTCATGTATACCACGTGTTCACTACAAAAGAATGTAAATGCGACACTTCCATGCTAGGAAATAGCGTCTGCAGATGTCTACACGTCGAGGCAATAGAGTTCAAATGCTTCTTAAAACGCGATATCGCATCTCAATTCTATGTCACATGATAAGATATAATGTTCATTGCGAAGTGTCATGTATACCTCGTATTCACTTCAAAAGAATGTAAATGCGAATCTTCCTTGCTAGGAAATAGCGTTTGCAGATGTCTACGTATCGTAGCAATAGAGCTCTAATGCTTCTCAAAACGCGATATCGCATCTCATTTCTATGCTTCATGATAAGATATAATATTCATTGCAATGTGTCATGTATACCTCGTATTCACTTCAATGGAATGTAAGTGCGACACTTCCATGCTAGGAAATAGCGTTTGCAGATGTCTTCGTATCGTAGAAACAGAGTTCTGACACTTCCTAAAACGCGACATCGCATCTCATTTCTATGTTTCATGATAAGGTATAATATGCATTGCGAAGTGTCATGTATAACTCCTATTCACTTCAAAAGGATGTAAATGCGACACTTCCATGCTAGGAAATAACGTTTGCAAAGTTCTACGTATCGTAGCAATAGAGTTCTAATGCTTCTTAAAACGCGTTATCGCATCTCATTTCTATGTTTCATGATAAGATATAATATGCATTCCGAAGTGACATGTATACCTCGCATTCACTTCAAAAGAATGTAAATGCGACACTTCCTTGCTAGGTAATAACGTTTGCAAATGTCTACGTATGGAAGCAATAGAGTTCTAATGCTTCTTAAATCGCGTTATCGCATCTCATTTCTATGTTTCATGATAAGATATAATATCCATTCCGAAGTGTCACTTATACCACGCATACAATTCAAATGAATGTAAATGCGACACTTCACTTCTATAGGAAATAGCATTTGCAGATATCTACGTATGGAAGCAATATAGTTCTAATGCTTTTAAAACGGGATAACGCAATTCATTTTTATGTTTCATGTCAAGATATAATATTCATTGCGAAGTGTCATGTATTCCTCGTATACACAGCTAAAGAATGTAAATACGACACTTCCTTGCTAGGTAATAACGTTTGCAAATGTCTACGTATCGAAGCAATAGAGTTCTAAAGCTTCTTAAAACACGATATCGCATCTCATTTGTATGTTTCATGACAAGATCAATTATTCATTGCGAAGTGCCACTTATACCTCGTATTCACTTCAAATGAATGTAAATGCGACACTTCCTTGCTAGGAAATAGCGTTTGCAGATGTCTACGTATCGAGGCAATAGTGCTCTAATGCTTCTTAAAACGCGATATCGCATCTCATTTCTATGTTTCATGATAAGATATAATATGCATTCCGAAGTGTCATGTATACCTCGTATTCACTTCAAAAGAATGTAAATGCGACACTTCCTTGCTAGGAAATAGCGTTTGCAAATGTCTTCGTATCGTAGAAATAGAGTTCTGACACTTCTTAAAACGCGATATCGCATCTCATTTCTATGTTTCATGATAAGATATAATATTCATTGCGAAGTAGCATGTAGACCTCGCTTGAACTTCAAATGAATGTAAATGCGACACATCCTTGCTAGGAAATAGCGTTTGCAGATGTCTACGTATCGAAGCAATAGAGTTATAATGTTCCTTATAACGAGATGTCGCATCGTATTTCTACGTTTTATGATAAGATATAATATTCATTGCGATGCGTCGTGTATACATCGTGTTCCTTTCAAAAGAATGTAAATGCAATACTTGCTTGCTAGGAAATAGCGTTTTCAGATGTCTACGTACAGAAGCAATAGTGTTCTAATGCTTCTTAAACAGGGATATCGCATCTCAGTCCATGTTTCATGATAAGATATATTATTCATTGCGATGTGTCATGTATACCTCGTATTCACTTCAAAAGAATGTAAATGCGACACATTCGTGCTAGGAAAAAGCGTCTGCAGATGTCTACGCATCGAGGCAATAGAGTTCTAATACTGCTTAAGACGCGATTTCGCATCTCACTTCTATGTTTCATGATAAGGTATGATATTCTTTGCGAAGTGTCATGTACACCTCCTCTTCACTTCAAAAGAAAGTAAATGCGACACATCCTTTCTAGAAAATAGCGTTTGCAGAGGTCTATCTATCGTAGCATTAGAGTTCTAACGCTTCTTAAAACGCGATATCGCATCTCATTTCTATGATACATCATAAGATCTATTATTGATTGCGAAGTGTCACTTATACCTCGCATTCACTTCAAATGAATGTAAATGCGACACTTCCTTGCTTCGAAGTAGCGTTTGCAGATGTCTGCATATCGTAGCAATAGATTTCTAACGCTTCTTAAAACGCGATATCGCATCTCGTTTCTATGTTTCATGATGAGATATAATATTCATTGCGAAGTGTCATGTATGCCTCGTATTCACTTCAGAAGAATGTAAATGCGACACTTCCTGGATAGGAAATGGCGTTTGCAGATGTCTACGTATCGTAGCAGAAGTGTTCTAACGCTTCCTAAAACGCGATATCGCATTTCATTACTATGTTTCGTGATTAGATTCAATGTTCATTGCGAAGTGTCATGTATAACTCGTATTCACTTCAAAAGAATGTAAATGCGACACTTCCTTGATAGAAAATAGCGTTGCAGATATCTACGTATCGATTCAGTAGTGTTCTAATGCTTCTTTAAACGCGATATCGCAGCTTATTTCTATGTCTCATGATAAGATATAATATTCATTGCGAAGTGTCACGTATACCTCGGATGCTCTTCAAGTGAATGTAAATGCGACACTTCCTTGCTAGGAAGTAGCGTTTGCAGATATCTATGTTTCGGAGCAATAGATTTCTAATGCTTCTTAAAACGAGATATCGCATCTCATTTCTATGTTTCATGATAAGATATAATATTCATTGAGAAATGTTGTGTATTCCTCGTCTACACTTCAAATGAATGTAAATGCGACAATTCCTTTCTAGGATAGAGCGTTGGCAGATGTCTACGTATCGAAGCAATAGAGTTCTAGTGCTTCTTAAAACGCGATATTGCATCTCATTTCTATGTTTAATGATAAGATATAATATTCGTTGCGAAGTGCTATGTACTCCTCGTCTACACTTCCAATGAATGTAAATGCGACACTTCCTTTCAATTGAATAGCGTTTGCAGATATCTATGTATCGAAGCAATAGATTTGTAATGCTTCTTAAAACGAGATATCGCATCTCATTCCTATGTTTCATGAAAAGATATAATATTCTGTGCGAAGTATCATGTATACCTCGCATTCACTTCAAATGAATGTAAATGCGATATTTCCTTGCTAGGAAATAGCGTTTGCAGATGTCTACGTATCGAAGATATAGAGTTCTAATGCTTCTTATATCGCGATATCGCATCTCACTCCTATGTCTCATGATAAGGTATAATATTCATTGCGAAGTGTCATGTATACCTCGTATTGACTTCAAAAGAATGTAAATTCGACACTTCCATGCTAGGAAATAGCGATTGTAGATGTCTACGTATTGTAGCAATAGTGTTCTAATGCTTTTTAAAACGCGATTTCGCATCTCACTTCAATGTTTCATGATAAGTTATAATATTCGTTGCGAAGTGTTGTGTATTCCTCGTCTACACTTCATATGAATGTAAATGCGACACTTCCTTGCTAGGATATAGCGTTTGCAAATGTCTACTTATCATAGCAATAAAGTTCTAATGCTAGTTAAAACCCGATATCGCATCTCACTTCTGTGTCTCATGATAAGATATAGTATTCATTGTGCAATGTTATGTATACATCGCATTCGCTTCAAAAGAATGTAAATGCGACACTTCCTTGCTTGGAAATAGTACTTGCAGATGTCTACGTATCGTAGCAATAGAGTTCTAATGCTTCATATATCGCGATATCGCATCTCATTTTTGTGTCTCATGATAAGATATAATATTCATTGTGGACTGTCATGTATATCTCGCATACACTACAAATGAATGTAAATGCGTCACTTCCTTGCTGGGAAATAGCGATGGCAGATGTCTACATGTCGGAGCAATATAGTTCTAATGCTTCTTAAAACGAGATATCGCGTCTCATTAGTATGTTTCATGATAAGATATAATATTCATAGGGAGGTGTTATGTGTAGCTCGTATTCACCTCAAAAGAATGTAGATGCGACACTTCCTTGCTAGGATATAGCGTTTGCATATGTCTACCTAACGTAGCAATAGAGTTCTAATGCTTCTTAAATCGCGCTATCGCATCTCATTTCTACGTTTCATGATATGATATAATATTCATTGCGAAGTGTCATGTATACCTCGTATTCACTTCAAAAGAATATAAATGCCACACTTCCTTGCTAGGAAATAGCGTTTGCAGTTGTTTACGTATCGGAGCAGTATTGTTCTAATGCTTCTTAAAACGCGATATCGCATCTCATTTCTATGTTGCATGATGAAATGTAATATTCATTGCGAAGTGTTATGTATACCTCGTCCACACTTCAAAAGAATGTAAATGTCACACATCCTTGCTAGGCAATGCGTTTCCATGTGTCTAGGTATCGAAGCAATGGAGTTCTAAAGCTTCTTAAAACGCGATATCGCATCACATTTCTATGTTTCATGACAAGATATAATATTCATTGCGAAATTTTAGGTATGCCTCGTCTGCACTTCAAAGGTATGTAAATGCCACACACTCCTGCTAGGATATGCGTTTTCAGATGCCTACGTATCGAAGCAATAGAGTTCTAGTGCTTCTTAAATCGCGATACCGCATCTCATTTCTATGTTTCATGATAATATATAATAGTCATTGCGAAGTGTTATGTATACCTCGTCTACACCAAAAATAAATGTAAATGCGACACTTCCTTGCTAGGAAATAGTGTTTCCATTTGTTTACTTATCGGAGCAATAGAGTTCTATTGCTTCATTCAACAGGATGTAGCAAGTCATTTCAATGATTCATGGTAAATTGCAATGTTCTATGCAATATGTTACATTTATCTGCATCTAGACCTTAGAAGGATGTGAATCCTATACTTACTTGCAACAGAATATCGTTTCCAGATCTCTACGTGTCCAAGCAAGACATTTCTAGTACTTCAATCAGCGCGATGTCGCATCTCATTTCAGCGTTTCAATGCAAAGAATCTGTAATCATATATCCATAACATTGTGCTTAACTGTTAGAGGTCTTCAATAGAATATGAACTATATAATTCCATGCAACGGCATGGCGCTCCGTAGTGTCTATCTGTTAAAGCAATCGAGCTAGAATTCTCCATGCAATGCGCTGGCGCATCCCATTTTATCGTTTCAAAGTAAGAATGCTGTAATCTCTTATACATAGCTCTATGCTTATCTGCTTTAAAACTTCATAAGAATGTAAATTCTACAGCTCAATGCAACAGGATTGCCCTTCGTAGTGTCTACATGTCGAGACAATAGAGTACTAATGCATTATACAATGCCATGACTCATCTCATTTCAACGTTTCGAATTAAGTAAGCTGTAATCTTCTATGAAAAGCATTATAATTATCTGCTTCTACTCTACAATAAAATGTGAATTCTATAGATCCAAGCAACAGGAGGGCAGGCTCTCCACCATCCTACTGCCTGCCCTGATGCGGGCAAAGGATTCCCAGGGCCACTCAAACCGCGACCAACATCTATCTTATACTCTAACCGATTCATCGTTATGCGTTTTCCATTAAGCTTGCCGGGATCAGTGATATTGATTCGCTCAATCTAAATTATTATTTTCTTTTTAAGTTTCTCGATTTTTTTAATTTCTCTCACGATATCGTCTATTTCGTTGTACCTTACCCTTACAGTATGGTATATAATCTGTTGTTTGATATTTCTAGGATTTCCTCTTAATAAATGCAATGCTTCCACATATTCTCTTTCTCTTTCTCTTTAGTTACATTGTTGTTATTTTATGCTTTTCACCCTCCACATTCACTCTCTACACCATCCAGGAACAGGCGTTGTACGATTACTGCAGGATGACGCCCCGGTCTCGTTACACCGAGATCGAGTGTTCTCTCTTGCATCCGTTGATTTATATATGTTATATATTGGAGAATATTTCCTCTTATCCTTTGTATTTTTCGAATTAAATTACATTGACAGAAGTACGAGCTAATTCTGCACGCCTATTTGAAACAACATTAAATCACCTTGTTAAACAATAATATATTAAATGTGACATGGACTTTTAAATTTGAATTTATAAACATCTAACAGGTAAATATGTTTTTCTTACTATTCATATCATTATACATTCAGTGATTTATTGTGTGCAGTGATTTGATATATTAACTGCTTGATTATATTTTGCAATGAACTTTGCGTACCAAACATTGTTTTTACTCCTGATGGGAGTGGATAGTTCATCGTTTTATATTTTTATATCGCATTGATTATAAAAATATATGACATCCTTTTTATGCAGTCATGTATAATTAAGTACTGTGACGGTTTTTCCCGTTACAATCCGCAAGAAAAGGGTATATAGAACCAATAATAACGGGGTATCCAGAAATTTAGTCCGGGGTTATATCGGGGTACAGAATATCCGCGTGCTTCGGCAACGCGAAGTACAGAGCAATAAATTTTATATCCAGCAAGTATTTCGAAGCTGCGAGGCTGGGACTTTTTGGGCGCCAGCTACTCAAGAAGTAGCAAAAACTAATAAACCACGCAACCCGGTGAAACCCGGTGCAAGATAACCCTCGAAATTTCGAAATACTCTTTCGCTCGACTGCTTCTAGCCGAGTGCGCAAATTAGGGTCGCGGGATACTGAACTCGCGGCTCCTTTCTAGATTGCCTCGACGCGGTATTACAAAAGGGTATACGACACGCCGCGAATGACCGGGGATCACCACCCGTTATACAATACAAATTACAATACGCGATATCACAATTGCGGCAGGAACAAATGGGACGCTTTAGCGTATAAGGACTCACGTTCTCGTTTTCAACAAGTATGGATCTCGTTCAGTCCGTCTACCTCTCTCTCTCTCTCTCTCTCTCTCTCTCTCTCTCTCTCTCTCTCTCTCTCTCTCTCTCTCTCTCTCTCTCTCTCTCTCTCTCTCTCTCTCTCTCTCTCTCTCTCTCTCTCTCTCTCTCTCTCTCTCTCTCTCTCTCGCTAAGTAGTCGCTAAGTCGTTCAGAAGAATAAGAGGCTGTCTCGAGCTGGCTAGCTCATTATATAGGTTTGCTGGGGTCTTCGGATCCCCTTAGATCCTCCTTAGGGCTCCTTGATGGGGTAGGGCCATACGCTTCGGTATTGTTCGGGCATCGATCGGTGGATTTCGGCGATCTTCCCTGATCGCCCCCTCTGGTGTGTCTAGAGGGGGGTCCTCTGGATTATTTGAACTGCGGTGCGTGTCGCGCGCCGCGCTTTCCACGGCTCACCTGCAATTCCGCTGCGCATCTTGAGTTTTCCTCTCCATGGGCTCAGGGGAGGGGTAGAGGTCCTTCTCACACCTGAGAACCATCCTGTTTGTCTCCATGGACTATGGCAGCGGTCTTATCGTTGTAGGGCGCTGGATCGTATCCTTCGGGCTTCAGGGTCTCTTCTTGCTCACTTCCCGACTCCTCCACCGTCGAGCCCGTCACGCTACCTCGGCGCACAGCCCTTCCGCGAACCTGCGGTCTTATTATCCACCGAAGAGGCGTCTTATGCGTCGCTTCTTCCATCAGCTCGCCAGTCTTATCCGTCGAACGGAGAGAGAGAAACGAACGGGGGGGGGGGGGGGGGGGAAGTTCTACCATCGTGTATTTCACGCTCCTCGCAAATACAGCTATCGCAATGGTCCGTGTCACGCTTCTCGCATGGGTGGTGATCTGCGAAGCTAGTCTAACCGAAGCAGGGGGGGGGGGTGAGCGAGCCTTGTGACGTCACCACGTCACAGTACATACAAATTTGCGATTATGTAGCTATGTGTTCAAATTCAATTCGAATAATGCACTAAAAAGCATCCCAGATAACAAAACGGCAAGATGGTAGCGACACCATGCCGGCACTATATTGCCACTTCCGAGGAGTGTCAACTGATTCGTAGTCATCTGTGACCGGATTTGTTAACTAAAATGCCAGAACGTGTTACCAGCACGTTCTAGACAAGCGAATCGCGCAGCACCAGCACCATGGTGACACGTGTATCATCGCTCCATTCATGAATCTTCTCAGCAATGACGCAGGATCATATTTGGCAATGGGGAACCTGTGCTTTCATACAAATTAGAACCGTTAGATGTCAGTAGATGTTCAGCATATGAGTATTGATAGACATTTTGATGGTCATTTTCCTATATTTATAGTTATTGAGCGAGTCGTATATATTTCTTTCAATCCATCATAGACTAAAAATATTATTTATCAAAAAAATATTACTTATAAAATAAAAATTCATGCTGTTGCGTCCCTAACTTCGCCTTGTGTAATTTTTGAAATAACATGCTGTAATCGTAGTTAATGTAACCCTCAATTGCATGAATTTGCAACAATAAATTGAAGAAAATATATATAAAATAAGTGTGTATATTTTTATGACAAAGTAATTATAGACTTTATGGAAAAAATCGTCCTATCGAGCTAGTTTATAGAAAATAATAAAATCGAGTTCTTATATCTTTCTTTTGTGCCGGTGTATCTATTTTGGAATCAAAATAAATAAATTGCACAGTTTAGTCATTTTTCATATTTGCTTATAATTTTTATGGAAACAGCTTCCCCATTAGTAAATGTCAGCCTACGCCACAACCACGCGTGTAGCTATGGTGAGCTGATAGTGTCTTTTTCACGGCCGTGTAGCCCGTGTGCTATATCTCGGTGCTTTAATAGTGCCGTGATACGAATGCCGCCCCAGTACTAACAGTATGCCATTTCGAAAGCTGAGTAGGAGCACTTTGTTAGCACAGTTCTGTCACGGAATTCGTTCCATCCGTTGTCATTGGCGTGCCAATCGCTGGCTGTTTGGGATATTGTAGCGCATGAGGCAGACTTGTTCCTTATCATCGTCAAGGAGATGGATTTTCACTCCCCCCTTTTTGAATTTTTTAAATTATTGTTTGGAATTTTTGCCGTTTCTGTATCTCTATGACCGCATTGTGGATTCAACTTATGTACGATCTTTTTGGTCTTCATCTTTTATTACATGTAATATTATATATGTGATGCACGTTTGTTATGTAATGCTCCGATTTGTAAGCCTCAGATACTTTTATTCTTTGGTAAAGCAACTTATTCGATTAATATATATTTATTAGACATAGATATAAACAATTAGAAAAATGTTATTAAAACGCTATTAAATATGTTGTTGCAATTATATATTTAAGGTCTGAAGATGTAGATGCAATTAATGTCCGATATTTTACGTGATCCAATCGACGTATCAAGTGAGGCTATGAAATATAAAAATCTTTTACTATTTTTGGACCCCTTTACATGTTAAATGAATGATTAGTTCTGCAAGACAAGAAGCCTGAATTAGTGAGATATCTAGGAACATAAGTAATTTGTAAGTAACACATCTTTTCTCTTTGAAATATTTGCCTTTGCATAGAATAGAACGTATAGATATAATGGCCTGTTTTGTACCCATTTCGGTCCAATTCTATTATAGCTTTTGAGCAGAAGTAATATTGATTATACTTGATTTTTGCAATAGTTCTTTGATTAACAGATTTTATTAACCTAGAATCATCATTTGACGGATGTATCAATCTACTTTGTAGCTCCATCAGTTTCTTTTTCTGCTCGCTATTTTCCATTTTCAGTTCCGTATACTTATCCTTTATCACCATCATATATGTTGCGTAAAATTACAATAACTTTTTGTCCTCAAATTTTGCGGATATTTCAATTAAATTTCCTTTGATTAAATAAACGGAAATTAAAAAACAGTGGCACGTACCATTTCTTGGAAACGTTGTATCGTAATTTGCATCTGACTGTTTTGAAAGGCACACACTTTACTTAACGTTTGCAATGATTCGGTTAGCGAAGTAAAGAAATATTCTACTTTCGAAATTGTTGACTCTTGTAATTCTAAGGCAAATATATTCATCTGTCGACATCGTGAACATTGTTTTTTGGCAAAATTCCAGAAAAACAAATATACTATGAGTAAAATAATAATCATCATAATATTAAATTTAACTCTGTTCATCGTTGCCTTGTTGGACACATCCATAACAATATACAGGGTGGGGCAGTAATAATTAGCACCTCAGATATCCACGAAACTATAAGTTTCATAGAAGTTTTTGCTAATATAAAATTGCATAGTACAAAGGGGCCATCCGTTGATGAAAATAGTTTTTTTGTAAGTGGAGTTATGTTGGACATATGAAGGTTACCTTCATTTTTTAAAATGAATTGATATGTCCATTCTTCCGTAATACGATAGAGCATTTTAAAGCAAGTTTAACGATCTGTAACATGAAGGCATTGAAGGTTACAAAAAGTAAAGAAAGGCGATAATACTCACGGTTTTGATAGTAAATGAAACATACGTATTGTAAACAGTGGTGCAAGGCGTAATACTTACCGTTTACTTCACTGTGAATAAACACTTTTCGAAGGGCATTTCAATAGTTTGCAGCATAAGTTAAACATGATAAGATTAGTATTGAAAAATCGGTTCGAATACGTTTGGTTAGGCTGTTCTTTGTGTCGTTCATTTTATAAGTACTGAGCTGCGGATTCCTGAGGACAGCTCACAAAATTGTTGAACTATGGAAGATTATCATTGTGAATTTGAATCAAAAGGTAATTAAATTCCATTAGATTGTAAACAGATCTCAATGTTTCATTTTAGATAGTAAGATTAAATACTCTTTACAAAACTACAAGAATGGATGCATACCTTTCTGTTATTATTATTTCATAAAGAATTATAATTGCAATTATATAGTTCATTACGATAAAAAATATTTCTCAGAAAATTCTAAATAGTAAATAAAAGAATCAAGTAAAACATTTTTAATAATTACAAATATGAAAAATACTTGAACATTCCAATAGAAAGATGTCTAAACAGGAGCTAGAAAAGTCAAACATTCAATTTCAATTACAGAATTCATCTATAAGAGGTAAAATGTTTCGAAAGCTTTAATTACAGTCTTTAATGCAAGCAGTTGGGCAGTATTTCAATTTTTAAGAAAATTGATGAAAGTCAACCATTTTGAAGTGGTCAGAATCTTTGTCGTTTGAGCAATAAGTGAATAAGAAATATCTGCATAAATTCCAGGCTTAAAAACTTATGGATTAAATCCTATGCAGACTCGTTTATGAGCGAGTTACTAAATAATAATCCACACAAAGTAATCATTTTAAAACTTAAACGATTACATCTCGCGAACTTTCAATGATATCAGAAGCGTGAAAAGTATGTGGTTTATCAAAAACTCTTCTAAAAGAACGGACGAAGCCAATAGAAATTTTTGTTGAAGTAAGCAAGTTCTAAAGTTCTAAGCAACGCGATGGACCTTATCTGCCTATGTTTCATAGCAAGTAAGTTCTGAATTTCTATGAAATCCGATGGAATTTCTCACTACTAACGTTTCAAAGTAAGTTCTCAAATTCTCAGTTCTACGTTTAAAACTATGTGTGTTCTATATATCTATGTAAAGTGATGGTTCCTATTAGTTGTGACGGAAACCTATATATAGTAAGTCAGGGAAGCTCGAAGGGGTTAATTATTTAAATGCTTTAAGGTGTAAAACGTACTTTAATCTAAAGCAATCTATCATTCCAAGGTATCCGCTCACGTACAACTTTTCTTGGGCGCCAGCTGCTCAGAAATTAGCAAAGGGATAGACTACACGACCCCGGGAACCCTGGGGCGGAACAACCCTTGAAACTTCGAAATGCTCCTCCTCTCGACTACGCCTAGCCAAGTACACACTCTCAGGTCGCGAGATACTGAAGTCACGGCATGTTTATTTATGGTCTCGACGTGGGTTTAACTAACAAGGGCTACGGGAAACTACGCAACACGCCGCAAATTACCGGGTATCATAACTCGTTTCACGATATAAGATACAATATACAATATGCGACACAAGAAATGGGACGCTTTAGCGAATAAGCTCTCACGTTCTCTTCTTCAGGTTCCTTGAATTCGCTGGTGGTCCTCGGGTCTCCTGCATCCTCCTCGGGGCTCCTTGGTGGAGTGGGCTGTAGGCTTCGGTATTGTTCGAGTCCATCGATCAGTGGATTTCGGCGATTTCCTATTCTCGCCCCCTTGGCTGTCCCTGAGGGGATCCTCCTGATCATTTAAATTGCGTAGCGCCTCGCGCGCCGCGCTCCCATGGCCCACCTGCAGGGGCGCTGGACTTTTGACTTCTCTTTAGGGGGTTAAGGATGGTTGAGGACCTTCTCACATCCCAGAGCATTATAAAGCACAAAAGCAGGTAAGCATAATGCGATGCATAGAGCTTTACAACCTTCTAACTTACTTTGAACTGTTTATATGAAATGCAATATTGAGGTGCATGAAGCATGACAAATTAAATGCTTCGGCACCTGGACATCTAGAAACGCTATCCCCGGGCAAGAAAGTGTAGGGTTCACACTCAATTCATATGCAGAAGCAGATAAACATAACGCGATGCTATGAATATTACATCTTATCATGAAATATAGAAGTAAGATGCGCAGCCGCGTTTTACGAAGCATTAGAACTCTATTGCTTCTAAACCTTCAGATATAGAAACGATATTCCGTAGCAAGGAAGTGATCCATTTACATTCATTTGAAGTATAGAGGAGATATACATAACGCGTTGCATTGAAATTACATCTTATCATGTGACTTAGAACTGATATGCGATATCGCGTTTTATAAAGAGTTAGAAATCTGTTGCTTCGATGCGTAGACATCTAGAAACGCAATTTCCTAGCCAAGAAGTGTGGCATTTGCATTCTTTTGAAGTGTAGACGAGGTATACATAACACTTCGCAATGAATATTATATCTTATCATGAAACATACATGTGATGCGATATCGCGCTCTAGGAAGCATTACAACTCCATTGCTTCGATACGTAGACATCATGGAACGCTATTTCCTAGCAAGGCAGCGTGGCGTTTGCAATGTTTAGATGTGTAATCGAGGTATACATAACACTTCCCAATGAATATTATAGCTTATCTTGAAACACAGAAATGAAATTCGATATCGCGTTTTATGAACCATTTGAACTCTACTTCTTCGATTCGTAGACATATGGAAACGCCATCTGTTAGAAAGGAAGTGTGACATTTACATTCCTTTGAAGTGCAGACGAGGTATACATAACATTTCGCTATTGTATCATATCATGAAACATAGAAATGAGATGCGATATCGCGTTTTAATAGGCATTAGAATTCTATTGCTTCGATTCGTATATATTTGGATACCCATTTCCTAGCAGGGATGTGTGACATTTACATTCTTTTGACGTGTAGACAAGGTATACATGACACTTTGCAATGAATATTATATCTTGTCATGAAACATAGAAGTGAGATGCGATATCGCGTTCTAAGAAGCTTTAGAACTCTATTGCTACGATACGTAGACATCTGCAAACGCTATTTCCTTCCATGGAAGTGTCGCATTTACATTCTTGTGAAGTGAAATCGAGGTATACATGACACTTTGCAATGAATATTATATCTTATCATGAAACACAGAAATGAGATGCGATATCGCGTTCTAAGAAGCTTTAGAACACTATTGCTGCGATACGTAGACATCTGCAATCGCTATATCCTAGCTAGGAAGTGCCGCATTTACATTCTTTTAAAGTTAATACGAGGTATATATGACACATCGCAATGAAAATTATAGCATATCTCGAAACATAGAAGTGAGTTCCGATATCGCGATTTAAGAAGCACTAGAGCTCTATTGCTACGATACGTAGACATTTGCAAACGATATTTCCGAGGAAGGAAGTGTCGCATTTACATTCTTTTGAAGTGAATACGAGGTATATATAACATTCCACGTTGAATATTATATCTTATTACGAAACATAGAAATTAAATACGACATCTCGTTTTAATAAGCATTAGAACTCTATTGCTACGATACGTAGACATCTGCAAACAATATTTCCTAGCCAGGAAGTATCGCATTTACATTCTTTTGAAGTAAATACGAGGTATCACGTCCGGTGAAACTATTTTCCGTTGCTCCGGAGGCTTTACGGCACGAGCCTATTTTTCGGTAATTCGGTCCGCGGGAACGCGTTAAGACCGGGTCCGACAATTTCGGCTGACGCGACACTAGCGAAAACGCGCGCGATAATAAGGGAATGACCCTACCTTTCGATGACTTCTCTCTCGATTTGTACGTAGAAACGGCGTGGAGGATCTTTCGCTGGGATCGTATCGGATTTCGTTCCGTTGGCTGCTACGGAAATCTCAATCAGTCGCCAGCGAAGAGGAGGACGGCGGTCGGTTACAGCGATGATGCTGAATGTGGCAGAATCGGCGTGATGCGTCGTGGTGTCTGGATCGGAAGCATCGACGGTCGCTTCGGAAAGCGGCTTCTGGGCTTGTGCGAAGGCAGGTCGCTGGTATACGAGAACACTAGGAACGCCCTCCAAATATTCACGCACAAGTGATCGTATGAAATTCTTCCTACTCGCACGTCGCGTTCTTCTCAAACCGGAAGCACGATTCATTCACCAGGTTTTTCTGTACTTTCGACTAAGATCTGAAGGATAAGCGGCGGTCTCAACGTCACAAAGCCGATTTCTGTACTCCTTCAATTTGATGAAGATCAACCCCAGTTGTATGGAAGAACCCGTGGAAGAATTCGTAGTTAAATGTAATGTTAAAAGTAGAACTAGTATTATAAACACTTGATAAAATTAATGGAAGTGGAAATAGTAGACTTGCTAAAAGAACTTGTACTTGGATATAGTAATAGTAAAAATAAAATATATTGTAGGTTTAAAGTATACAAGAACTGGAATTATTCTAATTCTAAGACTAAGTTTAAATGGAAATAGAAATACGATGCCTGAACCCCACATTGAGGTGGCTAACGATCTAGAACTAGAGGTTTCCACTCCTCGGTAGGTGATCTCGAGTCAGAGTGTGTGCTCTGGAGACGCGTCTCTGACCTCCTCGGTTCGCGGGGCGCTACGGTCGCGGACGCTCGTGGTAGGGAGATCGCGGTCCCGCGAGTGGGGGACTCGCGTCTCGAGGCGGAGAGCGCGCGGTCTAGCGAGTGGGGACCCGCGGCTCGTGGTGGGGCTAGCGGCGCATGCCGCTGGCCGGACGCATCTTACTTAGTCTAACTTAGAACTAGGAATTCTTATATATGCGTCATGATATGGTATGTATGTCCTAGCTTAGAAGTAATATATAGGTTCTAGCAGATCCTGTTCCCGGAATTGGAAAAGACCCCATTCAGGTGATGGGCTACGGCTACGTCTTCCTGCAGGACGGAATCCTCGGTGCGAGGGAGATAGGGCTGCCCGTCCTTGGTGCGGGCGAGACAGGTATACTCGGTGGTGCGAGTGAGACACTGGTGCCCGGTACGAGCGAGACAGGTATACTCGGCGGTGCGAGTGCGGCAGCGGAACTCGGTGTGAGTGAGCGCGTGCAGGTATGCGCGCGCGAACACTTCCAGTTGCTGGTTCTGCAGGCGAGTTTGGCTGGTTGCATGCGTCCAGGGGTTGATGCTGGGGGGTGCGAGGAGGTTGATGGGTGGCAGGCGGTACGCCTGACGTCACAAAATGCGACACTTCCTTTCTAGGAAATAGCGTCTCCAGATATCTACGTATCGTAGCAATAGAGTTCTAATGCTTCTTAAACCGCAATATCGGACCTCACTTCTATGTTTCATGATAAGATATTATATTCATTGCGAAGTGTCATGTATACCTCGTTATCTCTTAAAAAGAATGTAAATGCGACTCTTCCTTGCTAGGAAATAGCGTTTGCAGATGTCTCTGTATCCAAGCAATAGAGTTCTAATGCCTCTTAAATCGCGATATCGCATCTCATTTCGATGTTTCATGATAAGATATAATATACATTGTGCAATGTTATGTATACATCGCATTCACTTCAAAAGAATGTAAATGCGATACTTCCTTCCTAGGAAGTAGCGTTGGCGGATGTCTACGTATCGAAGCAATAGTGTTATAAAGCTTCTTAAAACGAGATACCGCATCTCATTCCTATGTTTCATGATATGACATAATATTCATTGCGAAGTGTCATGTATACCTCGCATCCACTCCAAATGAATGTCAATGAGACACTTCTCTGCTAGGAATTAGCGTTTGCAGAAGTCAACGTTTCAAAGCAATAGTGTTCTAATGCTTCAGAAAACGACAAATAACATCTCACATCTATGTTTCATGATAAGATATAATATTCATTGCGAAGTGTCATGTATACCTCGTCTACACTTCATATGAGTGCAAATGCGACAGTTCCCTGCTAGGAAATAGCGTTGGAAGATGTCTACGTATCGAAGCCTTAGAGTTCTAATGCTTCTTAAAACGAGATATCGCATCTCATTCCTATGCTTCATGATAAGGTATAATATTCTTTGCGATGTGTCATGTATACCTCGTATTCACTTCAAAAGAATGTAAATGCGACACTTCCTTGCTAGGAAATAGCGTTTGCAGATGTCTACGTATCGAAGCAATAGTACTATAATGCTTCTTAAAACGAGATACCGCATCTCATTCCTATGTTTCATGATATGATATAACATTCATTGCGAAGTGTCATGTATACCTCGCATACACTCCAAATGAATGTCAATGAGACACTTCCCTGCTAGGAATTAGCCTTTGCAGAAGTCTACGTTTCGAAGCAATAGTGTTCTAATGCTTCAGAAAACGACAAATAGCATCTCACTTCTATGTTTCATGATAAGAAATAATATTCATTGCGAAGTGTCATGTATACCTCGTCTACACTTCAAATGAGTGCAAATGCGACAGTTTCTTGCTAGGAAATAGCGTTGGCAGATGTCTACGTATCGAAGTCTTAGTGTTTTAATGCTTCTTAAAACGAGATATCGCATCTCATTCCTATGCTTCATGATAAGGTATAATATTCTTTGCGATGTGTCATGTATACCTCGTATTCACTTCAAAAGAATGTAAATGCGACACTTCCTTGCTAGGAAATAACTTTCGCAGATGTCTACGTATCGTTGCAATAGAGTTCTAATACTTCATAAAACGCGACATCGCATCTCATTTCTATGTTTCATGATAAGATGTAATATTCATTGCAAAGATGCACTTATACCTCGCATACACATCAAATGAATGTAAATGCGACACTTCCTTTCTAGGAAATAGCGTTTCCAGATGTCTACGTATCGAAGCAATAGAGTTCCAATGCTTCTTAATACAGGATATCGCATCTCATTTCTATGTTTCATGATAAGATATAATATTCATTGCGAAGTGTCATGTATACCTCGTATTCACTTCAAAAGAATGTAAATGCGACACTTTCTTTCGAGGAACTAGCGTTTGCATATGTCTCCGTATCCAAGCAATAAAGTTCTAATGCCTCTTAAGTCGCGATATCGCATCTCATTTCTATATTTCGTGATCAGATATAATATTCAATGCGAAGTGTCATGTATACCTCGTATTCACTTCAAAAGAATGTAAATGCGACACTTCCTTTCGAGGAACTAGCGTTTGCATATGTCTCCGTATCGATGCAATAAAGTTCTAATGCTTCTTAAATCGCGATATCGCATCTCATTTCTATGTTTCGTGATCAGATATAATATTCATTGCGAAGTGTCATGTATACCTCGTATTCACTTCAAAAGAATGTAAATGCGACACTTCCTTTCGAGGAACTAGCGTTTGCATATGTCTCCGTATCGATGCAATAAAGTTCTAATGCTTCTTAAATCGCGATATCGCATCTCATTTCTATGTTTCGTGATCAGATATAATATTCATTGCGAAGTGTCATGTATACCTCGTATTCACTTCAAAAGAATGTAAATGCGGCACTTCCTTGCTAGGACGTAGCGTTTGCAGATATCTACGTATCGAGGCAAGAGGGTTCTAATGCTTTTTAAATCGCGATTTCGCATGTCATTTCTACGATTCTTGATAAGATATAATATTCATAGTGCAGTGTTATGTATACCTCGAATTCACATCAAATGAATGTAATTGCGACACATCCTTGCTAGGAAATAGCGTTTGCATATGTCTACGAATCGAATAAATAGGGTTCTAATGCTTATTAAAATGAGATATCGCATTTCATTTCTATGTTTCATTATAATATATAATATTCACTGCGAAGTTTCATGAATACCTCGTATTCACTTCAAAAGAATGTAAATGCGACACTTCCTTGCTAGGAGATAGCGTTTGCAGATGTCTCCGCACCGAAGCAATAGATTTCTATTACTTCTTAAAACGGGATATCGCATCTCATTTCTATGTTTCATGTCAAGATAAAATATTCATTGCGAAGTGTCAAGTACTCCTCGCAAACACATCTAAAGTATGTAAATGCGACACTTCCTTGCTATGTAATAGCGTTTGCAACTGTCTACGTATCGAAGCAATAGAGTTCTAAAGCTTCTTAAAACACGATTTTGCATCTCATTTCTATGTTTCATGATAAGATATAATATTCACTGCGAAGTGACATGTATGCCTCGTATTCACTTCAGAAGAATGTAAATGCGACACTTCCTTGCTAGGAAGTAGCGTCTCCAGATATCTACGTATCGAGGCAATAGTGCTCTAATGCTTCTTAAAACGCGATATCGCATCTCATTTCTATGTTTCATGATAAGAAATAATATCCATTCCGAAGTGCCATGTATACCTCGTATTCACTTCAAAAGAATGTAAATGCGACACTTCCTTGCTAAGAGATAGCGTTTGCAGATGTCTCCGTACTGAAGCAAGAGAGTTCTATTACATCTTAAAACGGTATATCGCATCTCATTTCTATGTTTCATGACAAGATATAATATTCATTGCGAAGTTTCATGTATTCCTCGTATTCACATCTAAAGAATGTAAAGACTTCCTTGCTAGGTAATAGCGTTTGCAAATGTCTAGGTATCGAAGCAATAGAGTTCTAAAGCTTCTAAAAACACGATAATATCCATTCCGAAGTGACATGTATACCTCGTATTCACATCAAAAGAATGTAAATGCGAGACTTCCTTGCTAGAAAATGGCGTTTGCAGTTGTCTTCGTATCGTAGAAATAGTGTTCTGACACTTCTTAAAACGCGATATCGCATCTCTTTTCTAAGTTTCATGATAAGATATAATATTCATTGCGAAGTTTCATGTATGCCTCCTATTCACTTCAAAAGAATGTAAATGTGACACTTCCTTGCTAGGAAATAGCGTTTGCAGATGTCTACGTATCGAAGTAATAGATTTCTAATGCTTCTTAAAACGCGATATCGCATCTCATTTCTATGATTCATGATAAGATATAATATCCATTCCGAAGTGTCATGTATACCTCGTATTCACTTCAACAGAATGTAAATGCAACACTTCCTCGCTAGCAAATAGCGTTTGCAGATGTCTCCGTACCGTAGCAATAGAGTTCTATTACTTCTTGAAACGGGATATCGCATCTCATTTCTATGTTTCATGACAAGATATAATATTCATTGCGAAGTGTCATGTATTCCTTGTATTCTCATCTAAAGAATGTGAATGCGACACTTCCTTGCTAGGTGATAGCGTTTGCAAATGTCTACGTATCGAAGCAATAGAGTTCTATCGCTCCTTAAAACGCGATATCGCATCCCATTTCTATGTTTCATAGACATGTATTGATAGACATTTTGATGGTCGTTTTCCTATATTTATAATTATTGAGAGAGTCGTATATATTTCTTTCAATCTATCATAGACTAAAAATATTATTTATAAAGAAAATATTACTTATAAAATAAAAATTCATGCTGTTGCGTCCCTAACTTCGCCTTGTGTAATTTTTGAAATAACATGCTGTCATCGTATATAATGTAACTCTCAATTGCATGAATTTGTAACAATAAATTGAAGAAAATATATATAAAATAAGTGTATATATTTTTATGACAATGTAATTATCGACTTTATGGAAAAAATCGCCCTATCGAGCTAGTTTAAAGAAAATAATAAAATCGAGTTCTTATATCTTTGTTTTGTGCCGGTGTATCTATATTGGAATCAAAATAAATAAATTGCACAGTATAGTCATTTTTCATATTTGCTTATAATTTTTATGGAAACAGCTTCCCCATTAGTAAATGTCAGCCTACGCCACAACCACGCGTGTAGCTATGGTGAGCTGATAGTGTCTTTTTCACGGCCGTGTAGCCCGTGTGCTATATCTCGGTGCTTTAATAGTGCCGTGATACGAATGCCGCTCCAGTACTAACAGTATGCCATTTCGAAAGCTGAGTAGGAGCACTTTGTTAGCACAGTTCTGTCACGGAATTCCTTCCATCCGTTGTCATTGGCGTGCCAATCGCTGGCTGTTTGGGATATTGTAGTGCATGAGGCAGACTTGTTCCTTATCATCGTCAAGGAGATGGATTTTCACTCCCTCTTTTTGAATTTTTTAAATTATTGTTTGGAATTTTTGCCGTTTCTGTATCTCTATGACCGCATTGTGGATTCAACTTATGTACGATCTTTTTGGTCTTCATATTTTGTTACATGTAATATTATATATGTGATGCACGTTTGTTATGTAATGCTCCGATTTGTAAGCCTCAGATACTTTTATTCTTTGGTAAAGCAACTTATTCGATTAATATATATTTATTAGACATAGATATAAACAATTAGAAAAATGTTATTAAAACGCTATTAAATATGTTGTTGCAATTATATATTTAAGGTCTGAAGATGTAGATGCAATTAATGTCCGATATTTTACGTGATCCAATCGACGTATCAAGTGAGGCTATGAAATATAAAAATCTTTTACTATTCTTCGACCCCTTTACATGTTACATGAATGATAAGTTCTGCAAGACAAGAAGCCTGAATTAGTGAAATATCTGGGAACATAAGTAATTAGTAAGTAACACATCTTTTCTCTTTGAAATATTTGCCTTTGCATAGAATAGAACGTATAGATATAATTGCCTGTTTTGTATCCATTTCGGTCCAATTCTATTATAGAGAGAGAAGTAATATTGAGCAGAAGTAATATTGATTATACTTGATTTTTGCAATAGTTCTTTAATTAACAGATTTTATTAACCTAGAATCATCATTTGACGGATGTATCAATCTACTTTGTAGCTCCATCAGTTTCTTTTTCTGCTCGCTACTTTCCATTTTCAGTTCCGTATACTTATCCTTTATCACCATCATATATGTTGCGTAAAATTACAATAACTTTTTGTCCTCAAATTTTGCGGATATTTCAATTAAATTTCCTTTGATTAAATAAACGGAAATTAAAAAACAGTGGCACGTACCATTTCTTGGAAACGTTGTATCGTAATTTGCATCTGACTGTTTTGAAAGGCACGCACTTTACTTGACGTTCGCAATGATTCGGTTAGCGAAGTAAAGTAATATTCTACTTTCGAAATTGTTGGCTCTTGTAATTCTAAGGAAAATATATTCATCTGTCGACATCGTGAACATTGTTTTTTGGCAAAATTCCAGAAAAACAAATATACTATAAGTAAAATAATAAACATCATAATATTAAATTTAACTCTGTTCATCGTTGCCTTGTTGGACACATCCATAACAATATACAGGGTGGGGCAGTAATAATTAGAACCTCAGATATCCACGAAACTATAAGTTTCATAGAAGTTTTTGCTAATATAAAATTGCATAGTACAAAGGGGCCATCCGTTGATGAAAATAGTTTTTTTGTAAGTGGAGTTATGTTGGACATATGAAGGTTACCTTCATTTTTTAAAATGAATTGGTATGTCCATTCTTCCGTAATACGATAGAGCATTTTAAAGCAAGTTTAACGATCTGTAACATGAAGGCATTGAAGGTTACAAAAAGTAAAGAAAGGCGATAATCCTCACGGTTTTGATAGTAAATGAAACATACGTATTGTAAACAGTGGTGGAAGGCGTAATACTTACCGTTTACTTCACTGTGAATAAACACTTTTCGAAGGGCATTTCAATAGTTTGCAGCATAAGTTAAACATGATAAGATTAGTATTGAAAAATCGGTTCGAATACGTTTGGTTAGGCTGTTCTTTGTGTCGTTCATTTTATAAGTACTGAGCTGCGGATTCCTGAGGACAGCTCACAAAATTGTTGAACTATGGAAGATTATCATTGTGAATTTGAATCAAAAGGTAATTAAATTCCATTAGATTGTAAACAGATCTCAATGTTTCATTTTAGATAGTAAGACTAGATACTCTTTACAAAACTACAAGAATGGATGCATACCTTTCTGTTATTATTATTTCATAAAGAATTATAATTGCAATTATATAGTTCATTACGATAAATAATATTTCTCAGAAAATTCTAAATATTAAATAAAAGAATCAAGTAAAACATTTTTAATAATTACGAATATGAAAAATACTTGAACATTCCAATAGAAAGATGTCTAAACAGGAGTTAGATAAGTCAAACATTCAATTTCAATTACAGAATTCATCTATAAGAGGTAAAATGTTTCGAAAGCTTTAATTACAGTCTTTAATGCAAGCAGTTGGGCAGTATTTCAATTTTTAAGAAAATTGATGAAAGTCAACCATTTTGAAGTGGTCAGAATCTTCGTCGTTTAAGCAATAAGTGAATAACAAATAACTGCATAAATTCCAGGCTTAAAAACTTATGGATTAAATCCTATGCAGACTCGTTTATGAGCGAGTTACTAAATAATAATCCACACTAAGTAATCATTTTAAAACTTAAACGATTACATCTCGCGAACTTTCAAAGATATCAGAAGCGTGAAAAGTATGTGGTTTATCAAAAACTCTTCTAAAAGAACGGACGAAGCCAATAGAAATCTTTGTTGAAGTAAGCAAGTTCTAAAGTTCTAAGCAACGGGATGGCCCTTATCTGCCTATGTTTCATAGCAAGTAAGTTCTGAATTTCTATGAAATCCGATGGAATTCCTCACTACTAACGTTTCAAAGTAAGTTCTCAAATTCTCAATTCTACGTTTAAAACTATGTGTGTTCTATATATCTATGTAAAGTGATGGTTCCTATTAGTTGTGACGGAAACCTATATATAGTAAGTCAGGGAAACTCGAAGGGGTTAATTATCTAAATGCTTTAAGGTGTAAAACGTACTTTAATCTAAAGCGATCTATCGTTCCAAGGTATCCGCTCACGTACAACTTTTCTTGGGCGCCAGCTGCTCAGAAAGTAGCAAAGGGATAGACTACACGACCCCGGGAACCCTGGGGCGGAACAACCCTTGAAACTTCGAAATGCTCCTCTTCTCGACTACGCCTAGCCAAGTACAAACACTCAGGTCGCGAGATACTGAAGTCACGGCATGTTTATTTATGGTCTCGACGTGGGTTTAACTAACAAGGGCTACGGGAAACTACGCAACACGCCGCAAAATACCGGGTATCATAACTCGCTTCACGATATAAGATACAATATACAATATGCGACACAAGAAATGGGACGCTTTAGCGAATAAGCTCTCACGTTCTCTTCTTCTGGTTCCTTGAATTCGCTGGTGGTCCTCGGGTCTCCTGCATCCTCCTCGGGGCTCCTTGGTGGAGTGGGCTGTAGGCTTCGGTATTGTTCGGGTCCATCGATCAGTGGATTTCGGCGATTTCCTCTTCTCGCCCCCTTGGGTGTCCCTGAGGGGATCCTCCTGATCATTTAAATTGCGTAGCGCCTCGCGCGCCGCGCTCCCATGGCCCACCTGCAGGGCCGCTGGACTTTTGACTTCACTTTAGGGGGTTAAGGATGGTTGAGGACCTTCTCACATCCCAGAGCATTATAAAGCACAAAAGCAGATAAGCATAATGCGATGCATAGAGCTTTACAACCTTCTAACTTACTTTGAACTGTTTATATGAAATGCGATATTGAGGTGCATGAAGCATGACAAATTAAATGCTTCGGCACCTGGACATCTAGAAACGCTATCCCCGGGCAAGAAAGTGTAGGGTTCACACTCAATTCATGTGCAGAAGCAGATAAACATAACGCGATGCTATGAATACTACATTTTATCATGAAATATAGAAGTAAGATGCGCAGCCGCGTTTTACGAAGCATTAGAACTCTATTGCTTCTAAACCTTCAGATATAGAAACGAAATTCCGTAGCAAGGAAGTGATGCATTTACATTCATTTGAAGTGTAGAGAAGATATGCATAACGCGTTGCATTGAAATTACATCTTATCATGTGACTTAGAACTGATATGCGATATCGCGTTTTATAAAGAGTTAGAAATCTATTGCTTCGATGCGTAGACATCTAGAAACGCAATTTCCTAGCCAAGAAGTGTGGCATTTGCATTCTTTTGAAGTGTAGACGAGGTATACATAACACTTCGCAATGAATATTATATCTTATCATGAAACACAGAAATGAGATGCTAGTGCTTCGATACGTACATATCTGGAAACGCATTTCCTAGCAAGGAAGTGTGGCATTTACATTCTTTTGAAGCGTATTCGAGGTATACCTAACACTTCGCAATGAATATTATATCTTATCATGAAACATACAAATGAGATGCGATATCGCGCTTGAATATGCATTGGAACTCCATTGCTTCGAAACGTAGACATCTGGAAACGCATTTCCTGGCAAGGAAGGGTGGCATTTACATTCTTTTGAAGTGTACTCGAGGTATACGTAACAGTTCGCAATGAATATTATATCTTATCGCGATACATAGAATTGAGATGCGATGTCGCGTTTTAAGAAGCATTACAACCCTATATATTCGATACGTAGAAATCTGGAAACGCATTTCCTAGAAAGGAGGTGCGGCACTTACATTCTTTTGCAGTGTAGAGGAGGTGTACATAACACTTCGGAATGAATATTATATCTTATCATGAAACATACAAGTGAGACGCGATATCGCGTTTTAAGAAGCATCAGAACTCTATTGCTTCGATACGTAGAAATCTGGAAACGCATTTCCTAGCAAGGAAGTGTGGCAAGTACATTATTTTGAAGTGTATTCGGGGTATACCTAACACTTCGCAATGAATATTATATCATATCGTGAAACACAAAACTGAAATGCGTTATCGCGTTTTAAGAAGCAATACAATTCTATTGCTTCGATATGTAGGCATCTGGAAACGATATTTCCTAGCAAGGATGTGTGGCATTTACATTCTTTGGAAATCTAGACGAGGTATACATAACACTTCGCAATGAATAATTATATCTTATCATGAAACATAGAACTGCGATGCGATATCGCGTTTTAAGACGCATTAGAACGCTTTTGCTTCTATACGCAGAAATCTGGAAACGCTATTCCCTAGCAAGGAAGTGTGGCATTTATATTCATTTGAAGTGTATACGTCTTATACATAACACTTCGCTGTGAATATTATAACTTACTATGCAACATAGAATTGAGATGCGATATCGCGATTAAAGGAGCATTAGAACAGTATTGCTTCGATACGTAGCAATCTGGAAACGCTATTTCCTAGGAAGGAAATGTGGCATTTACATTCTTTTGATGTGTAAACGTGGTATGCATAACACATCACAATGAATTTTATATCATACCGTGAAACATAAAAATGAGACGCGTTATCGCGTATTAAGGCGCATTAGAACTCTAATGCTTCGATACGTAGACATCTGGAAACGCATTTCCTAGCAAGGAATTGTGGCATTTACATTCCTTTGATGTGTAGACGAGGTATACATAACACTCTACAATGAATATTATGTCATATCATGAAACATAGATATGAGATGCGATATCGCGTTTTAAGCAGCATTACAACTCTATTGCATCGATACGTAGACATCTGGAAACGCATTTCCTAGCATGGAAGTGTGGCATTTACATTCTTTTGAAGCGTATTCGAGGTATACCTAACACTTCGCAATGAATATTATATCTTATCATGAAACATACAAGTGAGATGCGATATCGCGCTTGAATATGCATTTGAACTCCATTGCTTCGAAACGTAGACATCTGGAAACGCATTTCCTGGCAAGGAAGGGTGGCATTTACATTCTTTTGAAGTGTACTCGAGGTATACGTAACAGTTCGCAATGAATATTATATCTTATCGTGATACATAGAATTGAGATGCTATGTCGTGTTTTAAGAAGCATTACAACCCTATATATTCGATACGTAGAAATCTGGAAACGCATTTCCTAGAAAGGAGGTGCGGCACTTACATTCTTTTGCAGTGTAGAGGAGGTGTACATAACACTTCGGAATGAATATTATATCTTATCATGAAACATACAAGTGAGACGCGATATCGCGTTTTAAGAAGCATCAGAACTCTATTGCTTCGATACGTAGAAATCTGGAAACGCATTTCCTAGCAAGGAAGTGTGGCAATTACATTATTTTGAAGTGTATTCGGGGTATACCTAACACTTCGCAATGAATATTATATCATATCGTGAAACACAAAGCTGAAATGCGTTATCGCGTTTTAAGAAGCAATACAATTCTATTGCTTCGATATGTAGGCATCTGGAAACGATATTTCCTAGCAAGGATGTGTGGCATTTACATTCTTTGGAAATCTAGACGAGGTATACATAACACTTCGCAATGAATAATTATATCTTATCATGAAACATAGAACTGCGATGCGATATCGCGTTTTAAGACGCATTAGAACGCTTTTGCTTCTAAACGCAGATATCTGGAAACGCTATTCCCTAGCAAGGAAGTGTGGCATTTATATTCATTTGAAGTGTATACGTCTTATACATAACACTTCGCTGTGAATATTATAACTTACTATGCAACATAGAATTGAGATGCGATATCGCGATTAAAGGAGCATTAGAACTGTATTGCTTCGATACGTAGCAATCTGGAAACGCTATTTCCTAGGAAGGAAATGTGGCATTTACATTCTTTTGATGTGTAAACGTGGTATGCATAACACATCACAATGAATTTTATATCATACCGTGAAACATAAAAATGAGACGCGTTATCGCGTATTAAGGCGCATTAGAACTCTAATGCTTCGATACGTAGACATCTGGAAACGCATTTCCTAGCAAGGAATTGTGGCATTTACATTCCTTTGATGTGTAGACGAGGTATACATAACACTCTATAATGAATATTATGTCACATCATGAAACATAGATATGAGATGCGATATCGCGTTTTAAGCAGCATTACAACTCTATTGCATCGATACGTAGACATCTGGAAACGCATTTCCTAGCATGGAAGTGTGGCATTTACATTCTTTTGAAGCGTATTCGAGGTACACCTAACACTTCGCAATGAATATTATATCTTATCATGAAACATACAAGTGAGATGCGATATCGCGCTTGAATATGCATTTGAACTCCATTGCTTCGAAACGTAGACATCTGGAAACGCATTTCCTGGCAAGGAAGTGTGGCATTTACATTCTTTTGAAGTGTACTCGAGGTATACGTAACAGTTCGCAATGAATATTATATCTTATCGTGATACATAGAATTGAGATGCGATGTCGCGTTTTAAGAAGCATTACAACCCTATATATTCGATACGTAGAAATCTGGAAACGCATTTCCTAGAAAGGAGGTGCGGCACTTACATTCTTTTGCAGTGTAGAGGAGGTGTACATAACACTTCGGAATGAATATTATATCTTATCATGAAACATACAAGTGAGACGCGATATCGCGTTTTAAGAAGCATCAGAACTCTATTGCTTCGATACGTAGAAATCTGGAAACGCATTTCCTAGCAAGGAAGTGTGGCAATTACATTATTTTGAAGTGTATTCGGGGTATACCTAACACTTCGCAATGAATATTATATCATATCGTGAAACACAAAACTGAAATGCGTTATCGCGTTTTAAGAAGCAATACAATTCTATTGCTTCGATATGTAGGCATCTGGAAACGATATTTCCTAGCAAGGATGTGTGGCATTTACATTCTTTGGAAATCTAGACGAGGTATACATAACACTTCGCAATGAATAATTATATCTTATCATGAAACATAGAACTGCGATGCGATATCGCGTTTTAAGACGCATTAGAACGCTTTTGCTTCTATACGCAGAAATCTGGAAACGCTATTCCCTAGCAAGGAAGTGTGGCATTTATATTCATTTGAAGTGTATACGTCTTATACATAACACTTCGCTGTGAATATTATAACTTACTATGCAACATAGAATTGATATGCGATATCGCGATTAAAGGAGCATTAGAACTGTATTGCTTCGATACGTAGACATCTGGAAACGCTATTTCCTAGGAAGGAAATGTGGCATTTACATTCTTTTGATGTGTAAACGTGGTATGCATAACACATCACAATGAATTTTATATCATACCGTGAAACATAAAAATGAGACGCGTTATCGCGTATTAAGGCGCATTAGAACTCTAATGCTTCGATACGTAGACATCTGGAAACGCATTTCCTAGCAAGGAATTGTGGCATTTACATTCCTTTGATGTGTAGACGAGGTATACATAACACTCTACAATGAATATTATGTCATATCATGAAACATAGATATGAGATGCGATATCGCGTTTTAAGCAGCACTACAACTCTATTGCTTCGATACGTAGACATCTGGAAACGCATTTCCTAGCAAGGAAGTGTGGCATTTACATTCTTTTGAAGCGTATTCGAGGTATACCTAACACTTCGCAATGAATATTATATCTTATCATGAAACATACAAATGAGATGGGATATCGCGCTTGAATATGCATTGGAACTCCATTGCTTCGAAACGTAGACATCTGGAAACGCATTTCCTGGCAAGGAAGGGTGGCATTTACATTCTTTTGAAGTGTACTCGAGGTATACGTAACAGTTCGCAATGAATATTATATCTTATCGTGATACATAGAATTGAGTTGCGATGTCGCGTTTTAAGAAGCATTACAACCCTATATATTCGATACGTAGAAATCTGGAAACGCATTTCCTAGAAAGGAGGTGCGGCACTTACATTCTTTTGCAGTGTAGAGGAGGTGTACATAACACTTCGGAATGAATATTATATCTTATCATGAAACATACAAGTGAGACGCGATATCGCGTTTTAAGAAGCATCAGAACTCTATTGCTTCGATACGTAGAAATCTGGAAACACATTTCCTAGCAAGGAAGTGTGGCAATTACATTATTTTGAAGTGTATTCGGGGTATACCTAACACTTCGCAATGAATATTATATCATATCGTGAAACACAAAACTGAAATGCGTTATCGCGTTTTAAGAAGCAATACAATTCTATTGCTTCGATATGTAGGCATCTGGAAACGATATTTCCTAGCAAGGATGTGTGGCATTTACATTCTTTGGAAATCTAGACGAGGTATACATAACACTTCGCAATGAATAATTACATCTTATTCATGAAACATAGAACTGCGATGCGATATCGCGTTTTAAGACGCATTAGAACGCATTTGCTTCTATACGCAGAAATCTGGAAACGCTATTCCCTAGCAAGGAAGTGTGGCATTTATATTCATTTGAAGTGTATACGTCTTATACATAACACTTCGCTGTGAAAATTATAACTTACTATGCAACATAGAATTGAGATGCGATATCGCGATTAAAGGAGCATTAGAACTGTATTGCTTCGATACGTAGCAATCTGGAAACGCTATTTCCTAGGAAGGAAATGTGGCATTTACATTCTTTTGATGTGTAAACGTGGTATGCGTAACACATCACAATGAATTTTATATCATACCGTGAAACATAAAAATGAGACGCGTTATCGCGTATTAAGGCGCATTAGAACTCTAATGCTTCGATACGTAGACATCTGGAAATGCATTTCCTAGCAAGGAATTGTGGCATTTACATTCCTTTGATGTGTAGACGAGGTATACATAACACTCTACAATGAATATTATGTCATATCATGAAACATAGATATGAGATGCGATATCGCGTTTTAAGCAGCATTACAACTCTATTGCATCGATACGTAGACATCTGGAAACGCATTTCCTAGCAAGGAAGTGTGGCATTTACATTCTTTTGATGTGTAGACGAGCTATACATAACACTTCGTAATGAATACTATATCATATCATGGAACATAGAAACGAGATTCTATATCGCGTCTTAAGAAATATTGGAACACTATTGGTTCTATACATAGATATCGGGAAACGAATTTCCTAGAAAGGAGGTGTGGCACTTACATTCATTTGAAGTGTAGACGAGGTGTACATAACACTTCGGAATGAATATTATACCTTATCATGAAACATAAAAATGAGATACGTATCGTGTTTCAAGAAGCATTAGAATTCTATTGCTTCGGTACGTAGACATCTGGAAACGCATTTCCTAGCAAGGATGCGTGGCATTTTCATTCCTTTGAAGTGTAGACGATGTATGCAACACGTACCGATGAATATTATATCTTACCACGAAACATAGAATTGAGATGCGGTATCGAGTTTTAAGAAGCATTAGATCTCCATTTTTTCGATATGTAAACATCTGGAAATGCATTTCCTAGCAAGGAAGTGTGGCAATTACATTCTTTTGAAGTGCAGACGAGGTATACATAACACTTCGCTAGGAATATTATATCCTATCATGAGACATAGAAATGAATTGTGATGTCGCGTTTTAAGAAGCATTAGAACTTTATAGCTTCGATACGTAGATATCTGGAAACGCTATTTCCTAGCAAGGAAGTGTTGAATTTACATTTTTTTTTGTAGTGTGGACCAGCTAAACGTAACATTTCGCAACGAATATTATATCCTATCATGAAACATAGAAATGAGATGCGATATCGCGTTTTAAGAAGCATTTGAACTTTATAGCTTCGATACGTAGATATCTGGAAACGCTATTTCCTAGCAAGGAAGTGTTGAATTTACATTCTTTTGAAGTGTAGACTAGGTATACATAACACTTCGTAAAGAATATTATATCTTATCATGAAACATAGAATTGAGAAGCGATATCGCGTTTTAAGAAGAATTAGAGCTCTACTGCTTCGATACGTAGAAATCTGGAAATACTATTTCCTAGCAAGGAAGAGTGGCGTCTGCATTCGTTTGAAGTGTAGATGCGGTATACATAACACTTCGCAATGAACATTGTATCTTATCATAAAACATAGAAACGAGATGGGATATCGCGTTTTAAGAAGCATTAGAACTTTATAGTTTCGATACGTAGACATCTGGAAACGCTATTTCCTAGCAAGGAAGTTCGGCATTTACAATCTTTTGAACTGCAAACGAGGTATACAAGGAAGTGCGGCAATTACATTATTTTGAAGTGTAGACGAGGTATACATAACACTTCGCAATTAATATTATACCGTATCGTAAAGCATAGAACTGAGATGTTATATCTCGTTAATAGAAGCGTCAGAAATCTATTGCTTCGATACGTAGACATCTGGAAATGTACTTCCTAGCAAGGAAGTGTGCATTTACATTCTTTTGAAATGTAGACGAGGTATAAATAACACTTCGTAATGAATCTTGTATTATATCATGAAACATAGAATTGCGATGCGACATCGCGTTTTAAGAAGCAACAGAACTCTACTGCTTCGATACGTAGATATCTGGATACGCAACTTTCTGGCAAGAAAGTGTGGCATTTACTATCTTTTGAAGTGTAGACGAGCTATACATAACACTTCGCTATGAATATTATATCTTATCATGAAACATACAAATGAGATGCGATATCGCGCTTGAAGATGCATTGGAACTACATTGCTTCGATACGTAGTCATCTGGAAACGCATTTCCTAGCAAGGAAGTGTGGCATTTATATTCATTTGAAGTGTATACGTCTTATACATAACACTTCGCTGTGAATATTATAACTTACTATGCAACATAGAATTGAGATGCGATATCCCGATTAAAGGAGCATTAGAACTGTATTGTTTCGATACGTAGCAATCTGGAAACGCTATTTCCTAGGAAGGAAATGTGGCATTTACATTCTTTTGATGTGTAAGCGTGGAATGCATAACACATCACAATGAATTTTAGATCATATCGTGAAACATAAAAATGAGACGCGTTATCGCGTACTAAGGCGCATTAGAACTCTAATGCTTCGATACGTAGACATCTGGAAACGCATTTCCTAGCAAGGAATTGTGGCATTTACATTCCTTTGATGTGCAGACGAGGTATACATAACACTCTATAATGAATATTATGTCATATCATGAAACATAGATATGAGATGCGATATCGCGTTTTAAGCAGCACTACAACTCTATTGCTTCGATACGTAGACATCTGGAAACGCATTTCCTAGCATGGAAGTGTGGCATTTACATTCTTTTGAAGCGTATTCGAGGTATACCTAACACTTCGCAATGAATATTATATCTTATCATGAAACATACAAATGAGATGCGATATCGCGCTTGAATATGCATTTGAACTCCATTGCTTCGAAACGTAGACATCTGGAAACGCATTTCCTGGCAAGGAAGGGTGGCATTTACATTCTTTTGAAGTGTACTCGAGGTATACGTAACAGTTCGCAATGAATATTATATCTTATCGTGATACATAGAATTGAGATGCGATGTCGCGTTTTAAGAAGCATTACAACCCTATATATTCGATACGTAGAAATCTGGAAACGCATTTCCTAGAAAGGAGGTGTGGCACTTACATTCTTTTGAAGTGTAGAGGAGGTGTACATAACACTTCGGAATGAATATTATATCTTATCATGAAACATACAAGTGAGACGCGATATCGCGTTTTAAGAAGCATCAGAACTCTATTGCTTCGATACGTAGAAATCTGGAAACGCATTTCCTAGCAAGGAAGTGTGGCAATTACATTCGTTTGATGTGTAGACGAGGTATACATAACACTTCAAAATGAATATTATATCTTATCATGAAGCATACAAATGAGACGCGATATCGCGTTTTAAGAAGCAATAGAACTCCATTGCTTCGATACGTAGACATCTGGAAACGCATTTCCTAGCAAGGAAGTGTGGCATTTACATTCTTTTGATGTGTAGACGAGCTATACATAACACTTCGTAATGAATACTATATCATATCATGGAACATAGAAACGAGATTCTATATCGCGTTTTGAGAAATATTGGAACACTATTGGTTCTATACATAGATATCGGGAAACGAATTTCCTAGAAAGGAGGTGTGGCATTTACATTCTTTTGAAGTGTAGACGAAATGTACATAACACTTCGCAATGAATATTATATCTTATCATGAAGCATACAAATGAGACCCGATATCGGGTTTAAGAAGCATTAGAAATGTATTGCTTCGATACGTAGAAATCTGGAAACGCATTTCCTAGCAAGGAAGTGTGGCACTTACATTCCTTTGAAGTGTATTCGAGGTATACCTAACACTTCGCAATGAATATTATATCTTATCGTGAAACACAAAACTGAAATGCGTTATCGCGTTTTAAGAAGCAATACAACTCTATTGCTTCGATATGTAGGCATATGGAAACGATATTTCCTAGCAAGGATGTGTTGCATTTACATTCTTTGGAAATGTAGACACTGTACACATAACACTTCGCAATGAATAATTATATCTTATCATGAAACATAGAACTGCGATGCGATATCGCTTTTTAAGAAGCAGTAGAACTCGGTTGCTTCGATACGTAAACATCTGCTAACGCTATTTCCCAGCAAGGAAGTATCGCATTTCCATTCTTTTGTAGTGAATACGAGGTATACATGACACTTCGCAATGAATATTATACCTTATCATGAAACATAAAAATGAGATACGTATCGTGTTTCAAGAAGCATTAGAATTCTATTGCTTCGGTACGTAGACATCTGGAAACGCATCTCCCAGCAAGGAAGTGTGGCATTTACATACGTTTGTAGTGCAGACGAGGTATACATAACACTTCGCAATGATTATTGTATCTTATCCTATAACATAGAAGAGAGATGCCATATCGCATTTTAAGAAGCATTAGAACTCCATTGATTCGATACGTAGACATCGGGAAATGCATTTACTAGCAAGGATGTGTGGCATTTACATTCTTTTATAGTGTAGACGAGGTTTACATAACACTTCGCAACGAATAGTATATCTTATCATGAAACATAGAAATGAGAAGCGATATCTCGTTTTAAGATGCATTAGAGCTCTATTGCTACGATACGTAGACATCTGCAAACGATATTTCCTAGCTAGAAAGTGTCGCAATTACATTCATTTAAAGTGTATGCGAGCTGCAGGTAACACTTCGCAATGAATATTATATCTTATCATGAAATATAGAAATGAGATGCGATATCGCGTCTTGAGAAGCATTAGAACTCTATTGATACGATACGTAGACTTCTGCAAACGCTATTTCCTAGCAAGGAAGTGTCGCGTTTACATTCTTCTGAAGCGAATACGAGTTATACATGTCACTTCGCATTGAATATTATATCTTATCATGAAACATAGAAATGAGATGCGGTATCGCGTTTTGAGAATCATTAGAACCCTATTGCTACGATACGTAGATACCTTCAAACGCTATTTCCTAGCAAGGAATAGTCGCATTTTCATTCTTTTGAAGTGAATACAAGGTATAGATGACACTTCGCAATTAATGTTATATCTTATCAAGAAACATAGAAATGTGTTGCGATATCGCGTTTTAAGATGCATTAGAACCCTACGGCTGCGATACGTAGATATCTGGAAACGCTATTTCCTAGGAAGGAAGTGTCGCATTTACATTCTTGTGAAGTGAATACGAGGTATACATGAGACTTCGCAATGAATATTATATCTTATCATGAAGCATAGAAATGAGATGCTATATCGCGTTTTGAGAAGCATTAGAACTCTATTGCTACGATACGTAGACACCTGCAAACGCTGTTTCCTAGCAAGGAAGATTCGCATTTCCATTCTTTTGAAGCGAATACGAGGTATACATGACACTTCGCAAAGAACGTTATATCTTATCGTGAAACATAGAAGTGAGATGCGATATCGCGTTTTGAGAAGTATTAGACTCTATTGCCTCGATGCGGAGATATCTGCAAACGCTATTTCCTAGCATGGAAGTGTCGCACTTACATTCTTTTGAAGTGAATACGAGGTATACATGACACTTCGCAATGAATATTATATCTTATCACGAAACATATAAATGAGATGCGATATCGCGTTTTGAGAAGCATTAGAACTCTATTGCTACGATAAGTAGACACCTGCAAACGCTAGTTCCCAGCAAGGAAGATTCGCATTTACATTCTTTTGAAGTGAATACGAGGTATGCATGACACTTCGCAATGAACATTACATCTTATCATGTAACATAGAAGTGACATGCGATACCGCGTTTTAAGAAGCATTAGATCCCTATTGCCTCGATGCGTAGACATCTGCAGACGCTATTTCCTAGCATGGAAGTGTCGCACTTACATTCTTTTGAAGTGAATACGAGGTATACATGACATTTCGCAGTGAATACTATATCTTATCACGAATCATGTAAATGGGATGCGATATCGCTATTTATGTAGCATTAGGACTCTGTTGCTGCGATACGTAGGCATCTGCAAACGCTATTTCCTAGCAAGGAAGATTCGCATTTCCATTCTTTTGAAGTGAATACGAGGTATACATGACACTTCGCAATGAACATTATATCTTACCATGTAACATAGAAGTGAGATGCGATATTGCTTTTTAAGAAGCATTAGATCCCGATTGCCTCGATGCGGAGATATCTGCAAACGCTATTTCCTAGCATGGAAGTGTCGCATTTACATTCTTTTGAAGTGAATTCGAGGTGTACATGACACTTCGCAATCAACATTGTATCTTATCATGTGACACAGAATTGAGATGCGATATCGCGTTTTAAGAAGCATTAGAACCCTATTGCCTCGACGCGCACATATCTGCAAACGCTATTTCCTTGCATGGAAGTGTCGCATTTACATTCTTTTGATGCGAATTCGAGGTATACATGTCACTTCGGAATGAATATTATAACTTATCACGAAACATAGAAATGAGATGCGATATCGCGATCTAAGAAGCATTAAAACTCTATTGCTACGCTACGTAGGCTTCTGCGAACGCAATGCCCCAGCAGGGAATAGTCGCATTTACATTCTTTTGAAGTGAATACGAGGTATACATGACACTTCGCAATGAATATTATATCTTATCACGAAACATATAAATGAGATGCGATATCGCGTTTTGAGAAGCATTAAAACTCCATTGCTACGATACGTCGACATCTGCAAACGCTATTTCCTAGCAAGGAAGATTCGCATTTACATTCTTTTGAAGTGAATACGAGGTATGCATGGCACTTCGCTATGAATATTATATCTTATCATGAAGCATAGAAATGAGATGCTATATCGCGTTTTGAGAAGCATTAGAACTCTATTGCTACGATAAGTAGACACCTGCAAACGCTATTTCCCAGCAAGGAAGATTCGCATTTACATTCTTTTGAAGTGAATACGAGGTATGCATGACACTTCGCAATGAACATTACATCTTATCATGTAACATAGAAGTGATATGCGATATCGCGTTTTAAGAAGCATTAGATCCCTATTGCCTCGATGCGTAGACATCTGCAGACGCTATTTCCTAGCATGGAAGTGTCGCACTTACATTCTTTTGAAGTGAATACGAGGTATACATGACACTTCGCAATGAATATTATACCTTATCATGAAACATAGAAGAGAGATGCGATGTCGCGTTTTAAGAAGCATAAGAACCCTATGGCCTCGATGCGGAGACATCTGCAAACGCTATTTCCTAGCATGGAAGTGTCGCACTTACACTCTTTTGAAGTGAATACGAGATATACATGTCATTTCGCAATGAATATTATATCTTATCACGAATCATGTAAATGGGATGCGATATCGCGATTTATGTAGCATTAGGACTCTGTTGCTGCGATACGTAGGCATCTGCAAACGCTATTTCCTAGCAAGGAAGATTCGCATTTCCATTCTTTTGAAGTGAATACGAGGTATACATGACACTTCGCAATGAACGTTATATCTTACCATGTAACATAGAAGTGAGATGCGATATCGCGTTTTAAGAAGCATTAGAACCCTATTGCCTCGACGCGCAGATATCTGCAAACGCTATTTCCTTGCATGGAAGTGTCGCATTTACATTCTTTTGATGTGAATTCGAGGTATACATGTCACTTCGGAATGAATATTATAACTTATCACGAAACATAGAAATGAGATGCGATATCGCGATTTAAGAAGCATTAAAACTCTATTGCTACGATACGTAGGCATCTGCAAACGCTATTTCCTAGCAAGGACGATTCGTGTTTACAATCTTTTGAAGTGAATACGAGGTATACATGACTCTTCGCAAAGAACATTATATCTTATCGTGAAACATAGAGGTAAGATGCGATATCGCGTTTTAAGAAGCATTAGAACTCTATTGCCTCGACGAGTAGAGATCCGCAGACGCTATTTCCTAGCATGGAAGTGGCGCATTTACATTCTTTTGAAGTGAATACGAGGTATACATGACACTTCGCAATGAATATTATATCTCATCACGAAGCATAGAAATGAGATGCGATATCGCGATTTAAGTAGCACTACAACTCTACTGCTACGGTACGTAGACATCTGAATGCGCTATTTCCTAGCATGGAAGTGTCGCACTTACATTCTTTTGAAGTGAATACGAGGTGTACATGACACTTCGCAATGAATATTATATCTTATCACGAATCATAGAAATGAGATGCGGTATCGCGATTTAAGTAGCATTAGAACTCTATTGCTACGATACGTAGACATCTGAAAACGCTATTTCCTAGCAAGCAATAGTCGCATTTACATTCTTTTGAAGTGAATGCGAGGTATACATGACGCTTCGCAATGAATATTATATCTTATCACGAAGCATAGAAGTGAGATGCGATATCGCGATTTAAGTAGCATTACATCTCTATTGCTACGATACGTAGACATCTGAATGCGCTACTTCCTAGCATGGAAGTGTCGCACTTACATTCATTTGAAGCGAATACGAGTATTACATGACACTTCGCAATGAATATTATATCTTATCGCGAAACATATAAATGCGATGCGATATCGCGATTTAAGTAGCATTGGAACACTATTGCTACGATACGTAGGCATCTGCAAACGCTATTTCCTAGCAAGGAAGATTCGCATTTCCATTCTTTTGAAGTGAATACGTGGTATACATGACACTTCGCAATGAACATTATATCTTACCATGTAACATAGAAGTGAGATGCGATATAGCTTTTTAAGAAGCATTAGATCCCGATTGCCTCGATGCGGAGATATCTGCAAATGCTATTTCCTTGCATGGAAGTGTCGCATTTACATCCGTTTGGAGTGAACACGAGGTATACATGACATTTCGCAGTGAATATTATATCTTATCACGAATCATGTAAATGGAATGCGATATCGCTATTTATGTAGCATTAGGACTCTATTGCTGCTATACGTAGGCATCTGCAAACGCTATTTCCTAGCAAGGAAGATTCGCATTTCCATTCTTTTGAAGTGAATACGAGGTATACATGACACTTCGCAATGAACATTATATCTTATCGTGAAACATAGAAGTGAGATGCGATATCGCGTTTTGAGAAGTATTAGACTCTATTGCCTCGATGCGGAGATATCTGCAAACGCTATTTCCTAGCATGGAAGTGTCGCACTTACATTCTTTTGAAGTGAATACGAGGTATACATGACACTTCGCAAAGAACGTTATATCTTATCGTGAAACATAGAAGTGAGATGCGATATCGCGTTTTGAGAAGTATTAGACTCTATTGCCTCGATGCGGAGATATCTGCAAACGCTATTTCCTAGCATGGAAGTGTCGCACTTACATTCTTTTGAAGTGAATACGAGGTATACATGACACTTCGCAATGAATATTATATCTTATCACGAATCATGTAAATGGGATGCGATATCGCTATTTATGTAGCATTAGGACTCTATTGCTGCTATACGTAGGCATCTGCAAACGCTATTTCCTAGCAAGGAAGATTCGCATTTCCATTCTTTTGAAGTGAATACGAGGTATACATGACACTTCGCAATGAACATTATATCTTACCATGTAACATAGAAGTGAGATGCGATATTGCTTTTTAAGAAGCATTAGATCCCGATTGCCTCGATGCGGAGATATCTGCAAACGCTATTTCCTAGCATGGAAGTGTCGCATTTACATTCTTTTGAAGTGAATTCGAGGTGTACATGACACTTCGCAATCAACATTGTATCTTATCATGTGACATAGAATTGAGATGCGATATCGCGTTTTAAGAAGCATTAGAACCCTATTGCCTCGACGCGCACATATCTGCAAACGCTATTTCCTTGCATGGAAGTGTCGCATTTACATTCTCTTGATGCGAATTCGAGGTATACATGTCACTTCGGAATGAATATTATAACTTATCACGAAACATAGAAATGAGATGCGATATCGCGATCTAAGAAGCATTAAAACTCTATTGCTACGCTACGTAGGCTTCGGCGAACGCAATGCCCTAGCAGGGAATAGTCGCATTTACATTCTTTTGAAGTGAATACGAGGTATACATGACACTTCGCAATGAATATTATATCTTATCACGAAACATATAAATGAGATGCGATATCGCGTTTTGAGAAGCATTAAAACTCCATTGCTACGATACGTCGACATCTGCAAACGCTATTTCCTAGCAAGGAAGATTCGCATTTACATTCTTTTGAAGTGAATACGAGGTATACATGACACTTCGCAATGAATATTATATCTCATCACGAAGCATAGAAATGAGATGCGATATCGCGATTTAAGTAACACTACAACTCTACTGCTACGGTACGTAGACATCTGAATGCGCTATTTCCTAGCATGGAAGTGTCGCACTTACATTCTTTTGAAGTGAATACGAGGTGTACATGACACTTCGCAATGAATATTATATCTTATCACGAATCATAGAAATGAGATGCGGTATCGCGATTTAAGTAGCATTAGAACTCTATTGCTACGATACGTAGACATCTGAAAACGCTATTTCCTAGCAAGCAATAGTCGCATTTACATTCTTTTGAAGTGAATGCGAGGTATACATGACGCTTCGCAATGAATATTATATCTTATCACGAAGCATAGAAGTGAGATGCGATATCGCGATTTAAGTAGCATTACATCTCTATTGCTACGATACGTAGACATCTGAATGCGCTACTTCCTAGCATGGAAGTGTCGCACTTACATTCATTTGAAGCGAATACGAGTATTACATGACACTTCGCAATGAATATTATATCTTATCGCGAAACATATAAATGCGATGCGATATCGCGATTTAAGTAGCATTGGAACACTATTGCTACGATACGTAGGCATCTGCAAACGCTATTTCCTAGCAAGGAAGATTCGCATTTCCATTCTTTTGAAGTGAATACGTGGTATACATGACACTTCGCAATGAACATTATATCTTACCATGTAACATAGAAGTGAGATGCGATATAGCTTTTTAAGAAGCATTAGATCCCGATTGCCTCGATGCGGAGATATCTGCAAATGCTATTTCCTTGCATGGAAGTGTCGCATTTACATCCGTTTGGAGTGAACACGAGGTATACATGACATTTCGCAGTGAATATTATATCTTATCACGAATCATGTAAATGGAATGCGATATCGCTATTTATGTAGCATTAGGACTCTATTGCTGCTATACGTAGGCATCTGCAAACGCTATTTCCTAGCAAGGAAGATTCGCATTTCCATTCTTTTGAAGTGAATACGAGGTATACATGACACTTCGCAATGAACATTATATCTTATCGTGAAACATAGAAGTGAGATGCGATATCGCGTTTTGAGAAGTATTAGACTCTATTGCCTCGATGCGGAGATATCTGCAAACGCTATTTCCTAGCATGGAAGTGTCGCACTTACATTCTTTTGAAGTGAATACGAGGTATACATGACACTTCGCAAAGAACGTTATATCTTATCGTGAAACATAGAAGTGAGATGCGATATCGCGTTTTGAGAAGTATTAGACTCTATTGCCTCGATGCGGAGATATCTGCAAACGCTATTTCCTAGCATGGAAGTGTCGCACTTACATTCTTTTGAAGTGAATACGAGGTATACATGACACTTCGCAATGAATATTATATCTTATCACGAATCATGTAAATGGGATGCGATATCGCTATTTATGTAGCATTAGGACTCTATTGCTGCTATACGTAGGCATCTGCAAACGCTATTTCCTAGCAAGGAAGATTCGCATTTCCATTCTTTTGAAGTGAATACGAGGTATACATGACACTTCGCAATGAACATTATATCTTACCATGTAACATAGAAGTGAGATGCGATATTGCTTTTTAAGAAGCATTAGATCCCGATTGCCTCGATGCGGAGATATCTGCAAACGCTATTTCCTAGCATGGAAGTGTCGCATTTACATTCTTTTGAAGTGAATTCGAGGTGTACATGACACTTCGCAATCAACATTGTATCTTATCATGTGACATAGAATTGAGATGCGATATCGCGTTTTAAGAAGCATTAGAACCCTATTGCCTCGACGCGCACATATCTGCAAACGCTATTTCCTTGCATGGAAGTGTCGCATTTACATTCTTTTGATGCGAATTCGAGGTATACATGTCACTTCGGAATGAATATTATAACTTATCACGAAACATAGAAATGAGATGCGATATCGCGATCTAAGAAGCATTAAAACTCTATTGCTACGCTACGTAGGCTTCGGCGAACGCAATGCCCTAGCAGGGAATAGTCGCATTTACATTCTTTTGAAGTGAATACGAGGTATACATGACACTTCGCAATGAATATTATATCTTATCACGAAACATATAAATGAGATGCGATATCGCGTTTTGAGAAGCATTAAAACTCCATTGCTACGATACGTCGACATCTGCAAACGCTATTTCCTAGCAAGGAAGATTCGCATTTACATTCTTTTGAAGTGAATACGAGGTATGCATGGCACTTCGCTATGAATATTATATCTTATCATGAAGCATAGAAATGAGATGCTATATCGCGTTTTGAGAAGCATTAGAACTCTATTGCTACGATACGTAGGCATCTGCAAACGCTATTTCCTAGCAAGGAATAGTCTCATTTACATTCTTCTGAAGTGAATACGAGGTACACATGACAGTTCGCAATGAATATTATATCTTATCATGAAACATAGAAGTGTGATGCGACATCGCGTTTTAAGAAGCATTAGAACTCTATTGCCTCGACGTGTAGACATCTGCAGACGCTATTTCCTAGCATGGAAGTGCCGCACTTACATTCTTTTGAAGTGAATACGAGGTATACATGACACTTCGCAATGAATATTATATCTTATCATGAAGCATAGAATTGAGATGCTATATCGCGTTATGAGATGCATTAGAACTCTATTGCTACGATACGTAGACACCTGCAAACGCTATTTCCGAGCAAGGAAGATTCGCATTTACATTCTTTTGAAGTGAATACGAGGTATGCATGACACTTCGCAATGAACATTATATCTTATCATGTAACATAGAAGTGAGATGCGATATCGCGTTTTAAGAAGCATTAGATCCCTATTGTCTCGATGCGCAGATATCTGCAAACGCTATTTCCTAGCAAGGAAGTGTCGCATTTACATTCGTTTGGAGTGAATACGAGGTATACATGACACTTCGCAAGGAATATTATATCTTATCATGAAGCATAGAAATGAGATGCTATATCGCGTTTTGAGAAGCATTAGAACTCTATTGCTACGATACGTAGACACCTGCAAACGCTATTTCCGAGCAAGGAAGATTCGCATTTACATTCATTTGAAGTGAATACGAGGTATGCATGACACTTCATAATGAATATTATATCTTATCACGAAACATATAAATGAGAAGCGTTATCGCGATCTAAGTAGCATTAGAACTCTATTGCTACGATACGTAGGCATCTGCAAACGCTATTTTCTAGCAAGGAATAGTCTCATTTACTTTCTTCTGAAGTGAATACGAGGTATACATGACACTTCGCAATGAATATTATATCTTATCATGAAACATAGAAGTGTGATGCGACATCGCGTTTTAAGAAGCATTAGAACTCTATTGCCTCGACGTGTAGACATCTGCAGACGCTATTTCCTAGCATGGAAGTGTCGCACTTACATTCTTTTGAAGTGAATACGAGGTATACATGACACTTCGCAATGAATATTATATCTTATCATGAAGCATAGAATTGAGATGCTATATCGCGTTATGAGATGCATTAGAACTCTATTGCTACGATACGTAGACACCTGCAAACGCTATTTCCGAGCAAGGAAGATTCGCATTTACATTCTTTTGAAGTGAATACGAGGTATGCATGACACTTCGCAATGAACATTACATCTTATCATGTAACATGGAAGTGAGATGCGATATCGCGTTTTAAGAAGCATTAGATCCCTATTGCCTCGATGCGTAAACATCTGCAGTCGCTATTTCCTAGCAAGGAATAATCGCATTTACATTCTTTTGAAGTGAATACGAGGTATACATGACACTTCGCAATGAATATTATATCTTACCAATTAACATAGAAGTGAGATGCGATATCGCGTTTTGAGAAGCATTAGGACTCTATTGCTACGATACGTAGACATCTGCAAACGCTATTTCCTAGCAAGGAAGATTCGCATTTACATTCTTTTGAAGTGAATACGAGGTATACATGACACTTCGCAATCAACATTATATCTTATCATGTTACATAGAATTGAGATGCGATATCGCGTTTTAGGAAGCATTAGAACTCTATTGCCTCGACGCGTAGAGATCTGCAGACGCTACTTCCTAGCATGGAAGTGTCGCACTTACATTCTTTTGAAGTGAATACGAGGTATACATGACACTTCGCAATGAATATTATATCTTATCACGAAACATATAAATGAGATGCGATATCGCGTTTTGAGAAGCATTAAAACTCCATTGCTACGATACGTCGACATCTGCAAACGCTATTTCCTAGCAAGGAAGATTCGCATTTACTTTCTTTTGAAGTGAATACGAGGTATGCATGGCACTTCGCAATGAACATTATATCTTATCATATAACATAATAGTGAGATGCGATATCGCGTTTTAAGAAGCATTAGGTCCCTATTGCCTCGTTGTGCAGATATCTGCAAACGCTATTTCCTAGCATGGAAGTGTCGCATTTAGATTCTTTTGAAGTGAATACGAGGTATGCATGACACTTCGCAATGAACATTATATATTATCTTGTAGCATAGAAGTGAGATGCGATATCGCGTTTTAAGTAGCATTAAATCCCTATTGCCTCGATGCGAAGATACCTGCAAACGCTATTTCCTAGCAAGGAAGTGTCGCATTTACATTCGTTTGGAGTGAATACGAGGTATACATGACACTGGGCAATGAATATTATATCTTATCATGAAGCATAGAAATGAGATGCTATATCGCGTTTTGAGAAGCATTAGAATTCTATTGCTACGATCCGTAGACACCTGCAAACGCTATTTCCGAGCAAGGAAGATTCGCATTTACATTCTTTTGAAGTGAATACGAGGTATGCATGACACTTCATAATGAATATTATATCTTATCACGAAACATAGAAATGAGATGCGATATCGCGAATTAAGTAGCATTAGAATTGTATTGCTACGATACGTAGGCATCTGCAAACGCTATTTACTAGCAAGGAAGATTCGCATTTACATTCTTTTGAAGAGAATACGAGGTATACATGACACTTCGCAAAGAACATTATATCTTACCATGTAACATAGAAGTGAGATGCGATATAGCCTTTTAAGAAGCATTAGATCCCGACTGCCTCGATGCGGAGATATCTGCAAACGCTATTTCCATGCATGGAAGTGTCGCATTTGCATTCTTTTGAAGTAAGTTCGAGGTATACATGTCACTTCGGAATGAATATTATAACTTATCACGAAACATAGAAATGAGATGCGATATCGCGATATAAGAAGCATCAGAACTCTATTGCTACGATACGTAGGCATCTGCAAACGCTATTTCCTAGCAAGGAAGATTCGCATTTCCATTCTTTTGAAGTGAATACGAGGCATACATGACACTTCGCAAAGAACATTACATCTTATCACGAAACACAGAAATGAGATGCTATATCGCGATCTAAAAAGCATTAGAACTCTATTGCTACGATACGTAGGCATCTCCAAACGCTATTTCCTAGCAAGGAATAGTCGCATTTACATTCTTTTGAAGTGAATACGAGGTATACATGACACTTCGTAATGAATACTATATCTTATCATGAAACAGAGAAACGAGATGCGACATCTCTTTTAAAGATGCATTGGAACTCCATTGTTTCGATACTTAGATATCTGGAAACGCTATATCCTAGCAGGGAAGTGTCGTATTTACATTCATTTGAAGTGAATACAATGTATACATGACACTTCGCAATGAATGTTCTATCTTATCATGAAACATAGAAATGAGGTGCGATTTCCCGTTTTTAGAAGCATTAGAATCCTATTGCAACGATACGTAGACATCTACAAACGCTATTTCCTAGCAAGGAAGTGTCGCATTTACATTCTTTTGAAGTGAGTACGAGGTATACATGACACTTCGCAATGAATATTATATCTTATCCTGAAACAGAGAAACGAGATGCGACATCTCGTTTTAAGATGCATTAGATCTCTATTGCCACGATACGTAGACATCTGCAAACGCTATATCCTAGCAAGGAAGTGACGCATTTACATTCTTTTGAAGTGAGTACGAGGTATACATAACACTTCGCAAAGGATATTATATCTTATCATGAAACATAGGAGTGTGACGCGATATCGCGTTTTAAGAAGACCTAGAAATCTATTGCTACGATATGTAGACATCTGCAAACGCTATTTCCTAGGAAGGAAGTGTCGCACTTACATTCTTTTGAAGTGAATACGAGGAAAACATGACACTTCGCAATGAATATTATATCTTGTCATGAAACATAGAAATGAGATGCGATATCCCGTTTTAAGAAGCATAAGAAATCTATTGCTAGTGTACGTAGATATTTGGAAACGCTATTACCTTGCAAGGAAGTGTCGCATTTACATTCATTTGAAGTGAATACGAGGTATAAGTGACACTTCGCAATGAATATTATATCTTATCATCAAACATAGAAATGAGATGCGATATCCCGTTTTAAGTAATAGAACTCCATTGCTTTGATACGCAGACATCTGCAATCGTTATTTCCCAGCAAGGAAGTGTCGCATTTACATTGTTTTGAAGTGAATTGGAGTTATACATGACACTTCGCAATGACTATTATACCTTATCATGAAACATAGGAGTGAGATGCGATATCGCGTTTTAAGAAGGACTAGAACTCTATTGCTACGATACGTAGACATCTGCAAACGCTATTTCCTAGGAGGGAAGTGTAGCAATTACATTCTTTTGAAGTGAATACGAGACATTAATGACACTTCGCAATGAGTATTATATCTTATCACGAAACATAGGAATGAGATGCGATATCGCGATTGGGAAGCATTAGATCTCTATTGCTAATATACTTTGACATCTGCAAACGCTATTTCGTTGCATGGGTGTGTCGCATTTACATTCTTGTGATGTGAGTACGAGGTATAAATGATACTCCACAATGAGTATTATATCTTATTACGAAACATATAAATGAAATGCGACATCTCGTTTTAAGAACCATTAGAACTCTATCGCTACGATACGTAGACATCTGCAAACGCTATTTCCTAGCACGGAAGGGTCGCACTTACATCCTTTTGAAGTGAATAGGAGGTGTACATAACACTCCACAATGAATATTATATCTTACTACGAAACATAGAAATGAAATGCGATATCGCGATTTAAAAAGCATTAGAACTCTATTGTTTCGATACGTAGACATCTGGAAACGCTATTTCCTAGCAAGGTAGTGCCGCATTTACATTATTTTAAAGTGAATACGAGGTATATATGACACTTCGCAATGAATATTACATCTTACCATGAAAAATAGTAATGTGACGCGATATCGTGTTTTAAGAAGTGATAGAACTCTATTGCTACGATATGTAGACATCTGCAAACGCTATTAAATAGCAAGGAAGTGTCGCATGTACATTATTTTGAAGTGATAACGAGGTATGCATAACAATCCGCAATGAATAATACATCTTATCATGAGACATAGAAATGAGATGCGATAACGCGTTTTATGAAGCGTTAGTTCTCTATTGCTACGATACGTAGACATCCGCAGACGCTATTTCCTGGCATGGAAGTGTCACATTTACATTCTTTTGAAGTGAGTACGAGGAATACATGACACTTCGCAATGAATATTATATCTTATCATGAAACATAGAAATGAGATGCGATGTCTCGTGTTAAGAAGTATTAGAACTCTACTGTTACGATACGTAGACATCTGCAAACGCTATTTAATAGCAAGGAAGTGTCGCATTTACATTCTCTTGAAGTGAATACGAGGTATACATGACTTTTCGCAATGAATATTATATCTTTTCATGAAACATAGAAATGAGATGCGATGTCTCGTGTTAAGAAGTACTAGAACTCTATTGCTAATATACGTAGACATCTGCAAACTCTATTTCCTAGCAAGGCAGTGTCGCATTTACATTCTTTTGAAGCGGATACGAGGTTATGTATTCCTCGTCTACACTTCAAATGAATGTAAATGCGACACTTCCATGCTAGGAAGTAGCGTTTCCAGATGTTTAGGTATCGAAGGAATAGAGTTCTAATGATTCTTATATCGTGATATCGCATCTCATTTCTATGTCTCATGATAAGATATAATATTCATTGAGGAGTGGCATGTATACCTCGCATACACTTCAAATGAATGTAAATGCGACACTTCCTTGCTAGGAAATAGCGTTTGCAGATGTCTATGTATCGAGGCAAAAGAGTTCTCATGCTTCTTAAAACGGGATATCGCATCTCATTTCTATGTTTCGTGATAAGATATAATATTCACTGCGACGTGTCATGTACACCTCGTATTCACTTCAGAAGAATAGAAATGCGACACTTCCTTGCTAGGAAGTAGCGTATTCAGATGTCTACGTATCGTAGCAGTAGAGTTCTAATGCTACTTAAATCGCGATATCGCATCTCATTTCTATGTTTCGTGATAAGATATTATATTCATTGCGAAGTGTCATGTACACCTCGTACTCACTTCAAAAGAATGAAAATGCGACTATTGCCTGCTAGGAAATAGCGTTTGCAGATGTCTACGTATCGTAGCAATAGAGTCCTAATGCTACTTAAAACGCGATATCGCATCACTCATCTATGTTTCGTGATAAGATATAATGTTCTTTGCGAACTGTCATGTATACTTCGTATTCACTTCAATAGAATGTAAATGCGAATCTGCCTTGCTCGCAAATAGCGATTGCAGATGTCTACGTATCGTAGCAATAGAATTCTAATGCTTCTCAAAACGCGATATCGCATCTCATTTCTATGCTTCATGATAAGATATAATATTCATTGCGAAGTGTCATGTAAACTTCGAATTCACTTCAAAAGAATGTAAATGCGACTATTGCTTGCTAGGAAATAGCGTTTGCAGATGTCTCCGCATCGGGGCCATAGATTTCTAATGCTGCTTGAAGCGCGATATCGCATCTCTCTTCTATGTTTCATGATAAGATGTAATATTAATTGCGAAGTGTCATGTATACCTCGCATTCACTCCAAACGAATGTAAATGCGACACATCCTTGCTAGGAAATAGCGTATTCAGGTGTCTACGTATCGTAGCAATAGATTTCTAATGCTACTTAAATCGCGATATCGCATCTCATTTCTATGTTTCGTGATAAGATATTATATTCATTGCGAAGTGTCATGTACACCTCGTATTCACTTCAAAAGAATGAAAATGCGACCATTGCTTGCTAGGAAATAGCGTTTGCAGATGTCTAGGTATCGTAGCAATAGAGTTCTAATGCTACTTAAAATGCGATATCGCATCTCACTTCTATGTATCGTGATAAGGTATAATATTCATTGCGAAGTGTCATGTATACATCGTCCTCACTTCAATGGAATGAAAATGCGACTATTGCTTGCTAGGAGATAGCGTTTGCAGATGTCTACGTATCGTAGCAATAGAGTTCTAATGCTTCTCAAAACGCGATATCGCATCTCATTCCTATGCTTCATGATAAGATATAATATTCATTGCGAAGTGTCATGTAAACCTCGAATTCACTTCAAAAGAATGTAAATGCGACTATTGCTTGCTAGGAAATAGCGTTTGCAGATGTCTCCGCATCGGGGCCATAGAGTTCTAATGCTGCTTGAAGCGCGATATCGCATCTCTCTTTTATGTTTCATGATAAGATATAATATTAATTGCGAAGTGTCATGTATACCTCGCATTCACTCCAAACGAATGTAAATGCGACACATCCTTGCTAGGAAATAGCGTTTTCAGATGTCTACGTATCGTAGCAATAGAGTTCTAATGCTACTTAAATCGCGATATCGCATCTCATTTCTATGTTTCGTGATAAGATATAATATTCATTGCGAAGTGTCATGTACACCTCGTATTCACTTCGAAAGAATGAAAATGCGACTATTGCTTGCTAGGAAATAGCGTTTGCAGATGTCTACGTATCGTAGCAATGGAGTTCTAATGCTACTTAAATCGCGATATCGCATCCCATTTCTATATTTCGTGATAAGATATGATATTCATTGTGACGTGTCGTGTACACCTCGTATTCACTTCAAAAGAATGAAAATGCGACTACTGCTTGCTAGGAAATAGCGTTTGCAGATGTCTCCGCATCGATGCCATAGAGTTCTAATGCTTCTTGAAACGCGATATCGAATCTCTCTTTTATGTTTCATGATAAGATATAACATTCATTGCGAACTGTCATGTATACCTCGCATTCACTCCAAACGAATGAAAATGCGACACTTCCATGCTAGGAAATAGCGCCTCCAGATGTCTATGCATCGAGGCAATAGAGTTCTAATTATTCTTAGATTGCGATATCGCATCTCATTTCGAAGATTCATAATAAGATATAATATTCATTGCGAAGTGTCATGTATACCTCGTATACACATCAAAAGAATGTAAATGCGACTATTCCTTGCTAGGGCATAGCGTTTGCAGATGTCTACGTATCGTAGCAATAGAGTTCTAATGCTTCTCAAAACTCGATATCGCATCTAACATCTATGCTCCATGATAAGATATAATATTCATTGCGAAGTGTCATGTATACCTCGTATTCACTCCAAACGATTGTCAATGCGACACTTCCTTGCTAGGAAATGGCGTTTTCAGATGTCTACGTATCGTAGCAAGAGAGTTCTAATGCTTCTGAAAACGCGATATCCCATCTCATTTCTATGTTTCGGGATAAGTTATAATATTCATTGCGAAGTGTCATGTATACCTCGTATTCTCTCCAAACGAATGTAAATGCGACACTTCCATGCTAGGAAATAGCGTTTGCAGATGTCTACGCGTCGAGGCAATAGAGTTCTAATGCTTCTTAAAACGCGATATCGCATCTCACTCCTATGTCTCATGATAAGATATAATATTCATTGCGAAGTGTCATGCATACCTTCTATTCACTCAAAACGAATGTAAATGCGACACTTCCTTGCTAGGAAATAGCGTCTGCAGATGTCTACGCATCGAGGCAATAGAGTTCTAATGCTTCATAAAACGCGATATCGCATCTCACTCCTATGTTTCATGATAGGATGTAGTATTCATTGCGAAGTGTCATGTATACCTCGTATTCACTTCAAAAGAATGTAAATGCGACTATTCCTTGCTAGGAAATAGCGTTTGCAGATGTCTACGTATCGTAGCAATAGAGTTCTAATACTCCTTAGATCGCGATATCGCATCTCATTTCTATGTTTCGTGATAAGTTGTAATATTCATTGCGAAGTGTCATGTATACCTCGTATTCTCTCCAAAGGAATGTAAATGCGACACTTCCTTGCTAGGAAATAGCGTATTCAGATGTCCACGTGTCGTAGCAATAGTGTTCTAATGCTACTTAAATCGCGATATCGCAACTCATTTCTACGTATCGTGATAAGATATAATATTCATTGCGAAGTGTCATGTACACCTCGTATTCACTTCAAAAGAATGTAAATGCGACACTTCGATGCAAGGAAATAGCGTCTGCAGATGTCTCCGCATCGAGGCCATAGAGTTCTAATGCTTCCCAAAACGCGATATCGCATCTCTCTTCTGTGTTTCCTGATAAGATATAATATTCATTGCGAAGTGTCATGTTCACCTCGTATTCACTTCAAAAGAATGTAAATGCGAATCTTCCATGCTCGGAAATAGCGTTTGCAGATGTCTACGTATCGTAGCAAGATAGTTCTAATGCTTCTTAAAACTCGATATCGCATCTCACTTCTATGTTTCATGATAAGATATAATTTTCATTGCGAAGTGTCAAGTATACCTCGTATTCACTTCAAAAGAATGCAAATGCGACTATTTCTTGCTAGGGAACAGCGTTTGCAGATGTCTACGTATCGTAGCAATAGAGTTCTAATACTTCTCAAAACGCGATATCGCATCCCATTTCTATGCGTCATGATAAGATATAATATTCATTGCGAAGTGTCATGTATACCTAGTATTCTCTCCAAAGGAATGTAAATGCGACACTTCTTTGGTACGAAATGGAGTTTTCAGATGTCTACGTATCGTAGCAATAGTGTTCTAATACTACTTAAATCGCGATATCGCATCTCATTTATATGTTTCGTGATAAGATATAATATTCATCGCGAAGTGTCATGTATACCTCGTGTTGACTTCAAAAGAATGTAAGTGCGACACTTCCATGCTAGGAAATAGCGTTTGCTGATGTCTCCGCATCGATGCCATAGAGTTCTAATGCTTCTTAAAACGCGATATCGCATCTCTCTTCTATGTTTCATGATAAGATATAATATTCATTGCGAAGTGTCATGTATACCTCGCATTCACTACAAAAGAATGAAAATGCGACACTTCCATGCTAGGAAATAGCGTCTGCAGATGTCTATGCGTTGAGGCAATAGAGTTCCAATGCTTCTTAGATCGCGATATCGCTTCTCATTTCTATGATTCATTATAAGATATAATATTCATTGCGAAGTGTCATGTATACCTCGTATACACATCAAAAGAATGTAAATGCGACTATTCCTTGCTAGGGAATAGCGTTTGCAGATGCCTACGTATCGTAGCAATGGAGTTCTAATGCTTCTTAAAACGCGATATCGTATCTCGATTCTGTGCCACATGATAAGATATAATGTTCATTGCAAAGTGTCATGTATACCCCGTATTCACTTCAAAAGAATGTAAATGCGACTATTGCTTGCTAGGAAATAGCGTTTGCAGATTTCTCCGCATTGAGGCCATAGAGTTTTAATGCTTCTTACAACGCGATATCGCATCTCTCTTCTATGTTTCGTGATAAGATATAATATTCCATGCGAAGTGTCATGTATACGTCGTATTCACTTCAAAAGAATGTAAGTGCGACACTTCCATGCTATGAAATAGCGTTTGCAGATGTCTCCGCATCGAGGCCATAGAGTTCTAATGCTTCTTAGAACGCGATATCGCATCTCTCTTCAATGTTTCATGATAAGATATAATATTCATTGCGATGTGTCATGTATACCTCGTATTCCCTCCAAACGAATGTAAATGCGACACTTCCTTGCTAGGAAATGGAGTTTTCAGATGTCTACGTATCGTAGCAATATAGTTCCAATGCTACTTAAATCGCGATATCGCATATCATTTCTATGTTTCGTGATAAGATATAATATTCATTGCGAAGTGTCATGCATACCTCGTATTCACTTCAAAAGACTGTAAATGCGACTATTGCTTGCTAGGAAATAGCGTTTGCAGATGGCGACGTATCGTAGCAATGGAGTTCTAATGCTTCTTAAATCGCGATATCGCAACTCATTTATATGTTTCGCGATAAGATATAATATTCGTTGCGAAGTGTCATGTATACTTCGTTTTCACTTCAAAAGAATGTAAGTGCGACACTTCCATGCTAGGAAATAGCGTTTGCAGATGTCTCCGCATCGAGGCCATAGTGTTCGAATACTTCTTAAATTGCCATATCGCATCTCTCTTCTATGTTTCATGATAAGATATAATATTCATTGCGAAGAGTCATGTATACCTCGTGTTCACTACAAAAGAATGTAAATGCGACACTTCCTTGCTAGGAAATAGCGTCTGCAGATGTCTAGGCATCGAGGCAATAGAGTTCTAATGCTTCTCAAAACGCGATATCGCATCTCTCTTCTATGTTTCATGATAAGATATAATATTCATTGCGAAGTGTCATGTATACCTCGTATTCAGTCCAAACGAATGTCAATGCGACACTTCCTTGCTAGGAAATAGCGTATTCAGATGTCTACGTATCGTAGCAGTAGAGTTCTAATGCTTCACAAAACGCGATATCGCATCTCATTTCTATGTTTCGGGATAAGTTATAATATTCATTGCGAAGTGTCATGTATACCTCGTATTCACTTCAAACGAATGTAAATGCGACACTTCCTTGCTAGGAAACAGCGTATTCAGATGTCCACGTATCGAGGCCATTGAGTTCTATTGCTTCTTAAAGCGCGATATTGCATCTCTCTTCTATGTTTCATGATAAGATATAATATTCATTGTGAAGTGTCATGTATACCTCGTATTCACTTCAAAAGAATGTAAATGCGACTATTGCTTGCTAGGAAATAGCGTTTGCAGATGCCTACGTATCGTAGCAATGGAGTTCTAATGCTTCTTAAAACGCGATATCGTATCTCGATTCTGTGCCACATGATAAGATATAATGTTCATTGCAAAGTGTCATGTATACCCCGTATTCACTTCAAAAGAATGTAAATGCGACTATTGCTTGCTAGGAAATAGCGTTTGCAGATTTCTCCGCATTGAGGCCATAGAGTTTTAATGCTTCTTACAACGCGATATCGCATCTCTCTTCTATGTTTCGTGATAAGATATAATATTCCATGCGAAGTGTCATGTATACGTCGTATTCACTTCAAAAGAATGTAAGTGCGACACTTCCATGCTATGAAATAGCGTTTGTAGATGTCTCCGCATCGAGGCCATAGAGTTCTAATGCTTCTTAGAACGCGATATCGCATCTCTCTTCAATGTTTCATGATAAGATATAATATTCATTGCGATGTGTCATGTGTACCTCGTATTCCCTCCAAACGAATGTAAATGCGACACTTCCTTGCTAGGAAATGGAGTTTTCAGATGTCTACGTATCGTAGCAATATAGTTCTAATGCTACTTAAATCGCGATATCGCATATCATTTCTATGTTTCGTGATAAGATATAATATTCATTGCGAAGTGTCATGCATACCTCGTATTCACTTCAAAAGACTGTAAATGCGACTATTGCTTGCTAGGAAATAGCGTTTGCAGATGGCGACGTATCGTAGCAATGGAGTTCTAATGCTTCTTAAATCGCGATATCGCAACTCATTTATATGTTTCGTGATAAGATATAATATTCGTTGCGAAGTGTCATGTATACCTCGTTTTCACTTCAAAAGAATGTAAGTGCGACACTTCCATGCTAGGAAATAGCGTTTGCAGATGTCTCCGCATCGAGGCCATAGTGTTCGAATACTTCTTAAATTGCCATATCGCATCTCTCTTCTATGTTTCATGATAAGATATAATATTCATTGCGAAGAGTCATGTATACCTCGTGTTCACTACAAAAGAATGTAAATGCGACACTTCCTTGCTAGGAAATAGCGTCTGCAGATGTCTAGGCATCGAGGCAATAGAGTTCTAATGCTTCTCAAAACGCGATATCGCATCTCTCTTCTATGTTTCATGATAAGATATAATATTCATTGCGAAGTGTCATGTATACCTCGTATTCAGTCCAAACGAATGTCAATGCGACACTTCCTTGCTAGGAAATAGCGTATTCAGATGTCTACGTATCGTAGCAGTAGAGTTCTAATGCTTCACAAAACGCGATATCGCATCTCATTTCTATGTTTCGGGATAAGTTATAATATTCATTGCGAAGTGTCATGTATACCTCGTATTCACTTCAAACGAATGTAAATGCGACACTTCCTTGCTAGGAAACAGCGTATTCAGATGTCCACGTATCGAGGCCATTGAGTTCTATTGCTTCTTAAAGCGCCATATTGCATCTCTCTTCTATGTTTCATGATAAGATATAATATTCATTGTGAAGTGTCATGTATACCTCGTATTCACTTCAAAAGAATGTAAATGCGACTATTGCTTGCTAGGAAATAGCGTTTGCAGATTTCTCCGCATTGAGGCCATAGAGTTTTAATGCTTCTTACAACGCGATATCGCATCTCTCTTCAATGTTTCGTGATAAGATATAATATTCCATGCGAAGTGTCATGTATACCTCGTATTCACTTCAACAGAATGTAAGTGCGACACTTCCATGCTAGGAAATAGCGTTTGCAGATGTCTCCGCATCGAGGCCATAGAGTTTTAATGCTTCCTACAACGCGATATCGCATCTCTCTTCTATGTTTCATGATAAGATATAATATTCATTGCGAAGTGTCATGTATACCTCGTATTCACTTCGACAGAATGTAAATGCGACTATTGCTTGCTAGGAAATAACGTTTGCAGATGTCTACGTATCGTAGCAATAGAGTTCTAATGCTTCTTAAACCGCGATATCGCAACTCATTTATATGTTTCGTGATAAGATATAATATTCATTGCGAAGTGTCATGTATACCTCGTTTTCACTTCAAAAGAATGTAAGTGCGACACTTCCATGCTAGGAAATAGCGTTTGCAGATGTCTCCGCATCGAGGCCATAGTGTTCGAATACTTCTTAAATTGCCATATCGCATCTCTCTTCTATGTTTCATGATAAGATATAATATTCATTGCGAAGAGTCATGTATACCTCGTGTTCACTACAAAAGAATGTAAATGCGACACTTCCATGCTAGGAAATATCGTCTGCAGATGTCTAGGCATCGAGGCAATAGAGTTCTAATGCTTCTCAAAACGCGATATCGCATCTCTCTTCTATGTTTCATGATAAGATATAATATTCATTGCGAAGTGTCATGTATACCTCGTATTCAGTCCAAACGAATGTCAATGCGACACTTCCTTGCTAGGAAATAGCGTATTCAGATGTCTACGTATCGTAGCAGTAGAGTTCTAATGCTTCACAAAACGCGATATCGCATCTCATTTCTATGTTTCGGGATAAGTTATAATATTCATTGCGAAGTGTCATGCATACCTCGTATTCTCTCCAAACGAATGTAAATGCGACACTTCCATGCTAGGAAATAGCGTCTGCAGATGTCTACGCGTCGAGGCAATAGAGTTCTAATGCTTCTTAAAACGCGATATCGCATCTCACTCCTATGCTTCATGATAAGATATAATATTCATTGCGATGTGTCATGCATACCTTCTATTCACTCAAAACGAATGTAAATGCGACACTTCCTTGCTAGGAAATAGCGTCTGCAGATGTCTACGCATCGAGGCAATAGAGTTCTAATGCTTCATAAAACGCGATATCGCATCTCACTCCTATGTTTCATGATAGGATGTAGTATTCATTGCGAAGTGTCATGTATACCTCGTATTCACTTCAAAAGAATGTAAATGCGACTATTCCTTGCTAGGAAATAGCGTTTGCAGATGTCTACGTATCGTAGCAATAGAGTTCTAATACTTCTTAGATCGCGATATCGCATCTCATTTCTATGTTTCGTGATAAGTTGTAATATTCATTGAGAAGTGTCATGTATACCTCGTATTCTCTCCAAAGGAATGTAAATGCGACACTTCCTTGCTAGGAAATAGCGTATTCAGATGTCCACGTGTCGTAGCAATAGTGTTCTAATGCTACTTAAATCGCGATATCGCAACTCATTTCTACGTATCGTGATAAGATATAATATTCATTGCGAAGTGTCATGTACACCTCGTATTCACTTCAAAAGAATGTAAATGCGACACTTCAATGCAAGGAAATAGCGTCTGCAGATGTCTCCGCATCGAGGCCATAGAGTTCTAATAGTTCTCAAAACGCGATATCGCATCTCATTTCTATGCTTCATGATAAGATATAATATTCATTGCGAAGTGTCATGTATACCTCGTATTCTCTCCAAAGGAGTGTAAATGCGACACTTCTTTGGTAGGAAATGGAGTTTTCAGATGTCTACGTATCGTAGCAATAGTGTTCTAATACTACTTAAATCGCGATATCGCATCTCATTTATATGTTTCGTGATAAGATATAATATTCATCGCGAAGTGTCATGTATACCTCGTGTTGACTTCAAAAGAATGTAAGTGCGACACTTCCATGCTAGGAAATAGCGTTTGCTGATGTCTCCGCATCGATGCCATAGAGTTCTAATGCTTCTTAAAACGCGATATCGCATCTCTCTTCTATGTTTCATGATAAGATATAATATTCATACCGTAGTGTCATGTATACCTCGAATTCTCTTTAAATGAATGTAAATGCGACACTTCCTAGCTAGGAAATAACGTATTCAGATGTCTACGTATCGTAGCAATAAAGTTCTAATGCTACATAAATCGCGATTTCGCATCTCATTTCTATGTTTCGTGATAAGATAAAATATTCTTTGCGAAGTGTCATGTATACCTCGTATTCACTTCAAAAGAATGTAAATGCGACTATTGCTTGCTAGGAAATAGCGTTTGCAGATGTCTAGGTATCGTAGCAATAGCTTTCTAATGCTACTTATATCGCGATATCACATCTCATTCCTATGTTTCGTGATAAGATATAATATTCATTGCGAAGTGTTACGTATACCTCGTCTACACTTCAAAAGATTGTAAGTGCAACACTTCCTTGTATACCTCGTCTGCACTTCAAAAGATTGTAGATGCCACACTTCTTTGCCAGGAAATGCGTTTCCAGATGTCTACGTATCGAAGCAATAGAGTTCTGATGCTTCTAAAAACGCGATATCGCTTCCCATTTCTATCCTTCATGATAAGATATAATATTCATCGCGAAGTGTTACGTATGCCTCGTCTACACTTCAAAAGAATGTAAATGCCACACTTCCTTGACAGGAAATAAAGTTTCCAGATGTCTACGTATCGAAGCAATAGAGTTCTAATTCTTCCTAGAACGCGACCTCGCATCTCATTTCTATGTATCATGATAAGATATAATATTCATTGCGAAGTGTTATGTATACCTTGTCTACACTTCAAAAGAATGTAAATGCCACACTTCCTGGCTAGGAAATAGCATTGGCAGATGTCTACATATCGAAGCAGTAGAGTTCTAATGCTTCTTAAAACGGGATATCGCATCTCATTTCTATGTTTCATGATAAGTTATAATTTTCATTGCGACGTGTTATGTATACCTCGCATACACTACAAATGAATGTAAGCGCGACACTTCCTTGCTAGGAAATAGCGTTGGCAGATGTCAACGTATCGCAGCAATAGAGTTCTAATGCTTCTCAAAACGCGATATCGTATCTCATTTCTATGATTCATGATAAGATATTATATTCATTGCGAAGTGTCACGTATACCTCACATACACTTCAAATCAATTTCAAGGCGACACTTTCTTGCTAGGAAATAGCGTTTCCAGATGTCCACGTATCTTAGCAATAGTGTTCTAATGCCTCTTAAATCGCGATATCGCTTGTCACTTCTATGATTCATGATAAGATATAGTATTCATTGTGAAGTGTCATACATACCGCGCATACACTTCAAATGAATGTAAGTGCGACACTTCCCTGCTAGGAAATAGCGTTTCCAGATATCCATGTATAGAAGCAATAGAGTTCTAATGCTTCTTAAATCGCGATATCGCATCTCATTTCTATGTTTCATGATAAGATATAATATTCATTGCGACGTGCCACGTATACATCGCATGGACTTCAAAAGAATGTAAGTGCGACACTTCTTTGCTAGGAAATAGCGTTTGCAGATGTCTGCGTATCGAAGCAATAGAGTTCTAATGCTTCTTAAAACGAGATATCGCACATCATTTCTATGTTTCATGATAAGATATAATATTCATTGCGAAGTGTCATGTATACCTCGCATACACTTCTAACGTATGTAAATGCGACACTTCCTTGCTAGGAAACAGCGCTTGCAGATGTCTACGTATCGAAGAAATTTGGTTCTAGTGCTTCTTAAATCGCGATATCGCATCTCATTTCTATGTTTCATGATGAGATATAATATTCATAGGGAGGTGTTATGTGTAGCTCGTATTCACCTCAAAAGAATGTAGATGCGACACTTCCTTGCTATTATATAGCGTTTGCAGATGTCTACCTAACGTAGCAATAGAATTCTAATGCTTCTTAAATTGCGCTATCGCATCTCATTTCTATGTTTCATGATATGATATAATATTCTTTGCGAAGTGTCATGTATACCTCGTATTCACTACAAAAGAATGTAAATGCCACACTTCCTTGCTAGGAAATAGCGTTTGCAGTTGTTTACGTATCGGAGCAGTATTGTTCTAATGCTTCTTAAAACGCGATATCGCATCTCATTTCTATGTTGCATGATAAGATGTAATATTCATTGCGAAGTGTTATGTATACCTCGTCCACACTTCAAAAGAATGTAAATGTCACACATCCTTGCTAGGCAATGCGTTTCCATGTTTCTAGGTATCGAAGCAATGGAGTTCTAAAGCTTCTTAAATCGCGATACCGCATCTCATTTCTATGTTTCATGATAATATATAATAGTCATTGCGAAGTGCTATGTATACCTCGTCTACACCATAAATAAATGTAAATGCGACACTTCCTTGCTAGGAAATAGCGTTTCCATTTGTTTACTTATCGGAGCAATAGAGTTCTGTTGCTTCATTCAACACGATGTCGCAAGTCATTTCAATGATTCATGGTAAATTGCAATGTTCTATGCAATATGTTACATTTATCTGCATCTAGACCTTAGAAGGATGTGAATCCTATACTTACTTGCAACAGAATATCGTTTCCAGATCTCTACGTGTCCAAGCAAGACATTTCTAATACTTCAATCAGCGCGATGTCGCATCTCATTTCAGCGTTTCAATGCAAAGAATCTGTAATCATATATCCATAACATTGTGCTTAACTGTTAGAGGTCTTCAATAGAATATGAACTATATAATTCCATGCAACGGCATGGCGCTCCGTAGTGTCTATCTGTTAAAGCAATCGAGCTAGAATTCTCCATGCAATGCGCTGGCGCATCCCATTTCATCGTTTCAAAGTAAGAATGCTGTAATCTCTTATGCATAGCTCTATGCTTATCTGCTTTAAAACTTCATAAGAATGTAAATTCTACAGCTCAATGCAACAGGATTGCCCTTCGTAGTGTCTACATGTCGAGACAAAAGAGTACTAATGCATTATACAATGCCATGACTCATCTCATTTCAACGTTTCGAATTAAGTAAGCTGTAATCTTCTATGAAAAGCATTATAATTATCTGCTTCTACTCTACAATAGAATGTGAATTCTATAGATCCAAGCAACAGGAGGGCAGGCTCTCCACCATCCTACTGCCTGCCCTGATGGGGGCAGAGGATTCCCAGGGCCACTCAAACCGCGACCAACATCTATCTTATACTCTAACCTATTCATCGTTATGCGTTTTCCATTAAGCTTGCCGGGATCAGTGATATTGATTCGCTCAATCTAAATTATTATTTTCTTTTTAAGTTTCTCGATTTTTTTAGTTTCTCTCACGATATCGTCTATTTCGTTGTACCTTACCCTTACGGTATGGTATATAATCTGTTGTTTGATATTTCTAGGATTTCCTCTTAATAAATGCAATGCTTCCACATATTCTCTTCCTCTTTCTCTTTAGTTACATTGTTGTTATTTTATGCTTTTCACCCTCCACATTCACTCTCTACACCATCTCGGAACAGGCGTTATACAATTACTGCAGAATGACACCTCGGTCTCGTTACACCGAGATCGAGTGTTCTCTCTTGCATCCGTTGATTTATATATGTTATATAATATATTGGAGAATATTTCCTCTTATCCTTTGTATTTTTCGAATGAAATTACATTGACAGAAGTACGAGCTAGTTCTGCACGCCTATTTGAAACAACATTAAATCACCTTGTTAAACAATAATATATTAAATGTGACTTGGACTTTTAAATTTGAATTTATAAACATCTACCAGGTAAATATGTTTTTCTTACTATTCATATCGTTATACATTCAGTGATTTATTGTGTGCAGTGATTTGATATATTAACTGCTTGATTATATCTTGCAATGAACTTTGCGTACCAAACATTGTTTTTACTCCTGATGGGAGTGGATAGTTCATCGTTTTATATTCTTATATCGCATTGATTATAAAAGTATATGACATCCTTTTTATGCAGTCATGTATAATTATGTACTGTGACGGGTTTTCCCGTTACAATCCGCAAGAAAAGGGTATATAGAACCAATAATAACGGGGTATCCAGAAGTTTAGTCCGGGGTTATATCGGGGTACAGAATATCCGCGTGCTTCGGCAACGCGAAGTACAGAGCAATAAATTTCCTATCCAGCAAGTATTTCGAAGCTGTGAGGCTGGGACTTTTTGGGCGCCAGCTACTCAAGAAGTAGCAAAAACTAATAAACCACGCAACCCGGGGAAACCCGGTGCAAGATGCAAGAATTTCGAAATACTCTTTCGCTCGACTGCTTCTAGCCGAGTGCGCAAATTAGGGTCGCGGGATACTGAACTCACGGCTTCTTTCTAGATTGCCTCGACGCGGTATTACAAAAGGGTATACGACACGCCGCGAATGACCGGGGATCACCACCCGTTATACAATACAAATTACAATACGCGATATCACAATTGCGGCAGGAAACAAATGGGACGCTTTAGCGTATAAGGACTCACGTTCTCGTTTCCAACAAGTATGGATCTCGTTCAGTCCGTCTACCTCTCTCTCTCTCTCTCTCTCTCTCTCTCTCTCTCTCTCTCTCTCCTCCGAATCGCTCCGTATAATCGCTTGCTCGGTTGCTCGCTAAGTAGTCGCTAAGTCGTTCAGAAGAATAAGAGGCTGTCTTCGTGCTGGCTAGCTCATTATATAGGTTTGCTGGGGGTCTTCGGATCCCCTTAGATCCTCCTTAGGGCTCCTTGATGGGGTAGGGCCATACGCTTCGGTATTGTTCGGGGCATCGATCGGTGGATTTCGGCGATCTTCCCTGATCGCCCCCTCTGGTGTGTCTAGAGGGTGTCCTCTGGATTATTTGAACTGCGGCGCGTGTCGCGCGCCGCGCTTTCCACGGCTCACCTGCAATTCCGCTGCGCATCTTGAGTTTTCCTCTCCATGGGCTCAGGGGAGGGGTAGAGGTCCTTCTCACACCCGAGAACCATCCTGTTTGTCTCCATAGACTATGGCAGCGGTCTTATCGTTGCAGAGCTCTGGGTCGTATCCTTCGGGCTTCAGGGTCTCTTCTTGTTCACTTCCCGACTCCTCCACCGTCGAGCCCGTCACGCTACCTCGGCGCACAGCCCTTCCGCGAACCTGCGGTCTTATTATCCGCCGAAGAGGCGTCTTATGGGTCGCTTCTTCCATCAGCTCGCCAGTCTTATCCGTCGAACGGAGAGAGAGAAACGAACGGGGTGGGGTTCTACCATCGTGTATTTCACACTCCTCGCAAATACTGCTATCGCAATGGTCCGTGTCGCGCTTCTCGCATGGGTGGTGATCTGCGAGCTAGTCTAACCGAAGCAGGGGGGGGGTGAGCGAGCCTTGTGACGTCACCACGTCACAGTACATACAAATTTGCGATTAAGTAGCTATGTGTTCAAATTCAATTCCGAATAATGCACTAAAAAGCATCCCAGATAACAAACGGCAAGATGGTAGCGACACCATGCCGGCACTATATTGCTACTTCCGAGGAGTGTCAACTGATTCGTAGTTATCTGTGACCGGATTCGTTAACTAAAATGTCAGAACGTGTTACCAGCACGTTCTAGACAAGCGAATCGCGCAACACCAGCACCATGGTGACACGCATATCATCGCTCCATTCATGAATCTCCTCAGCAATGACGCAGGATCACATTTGGCAATGGGGAACCTGTGCTTTCATACAAATTAGAACCGTTAGATGTCAGTAGATGTTCAGCATATGAGTATTGATAGACATTTTGATGGTCGTTTTCCTATATTTATAGTTATTGAGCGAGTCGTATATATTTCTTTCAATCCATCATAGACTAAAAATATTATTTATAAAAAAAATATTACTTATAAAGTGAAAATGCATGCTGTTGCGTCCCTAACTTCGCCTTGTGTAATTTTTGAAATAACATGCTGTCATCGTATTTAATGTAACCCTCAATTGCATGAATTTGCAACAATAAATTGAAGAAAATATATATAAAATAAGTGTGAATATTTTTATGACAAAGTAATTATCGACTTTATGGAAAAAATCGCCCTATCGAGCTATTTTATAGAAAATAATAAAATCGAGTTCTTATATCTTTGTTTTGTGCCGTTGTAGCTATTTTGGAATCAAAATAAATAAATTGCACAGTTTAGTCATTTTTCATATTTGCTTATAATTTTTATGGAAACAGTTTCCCCATTAGTAAATGTCAGCCTACGCCACAACCACGCGTGTAGCTATGGTGAGCTGATAGTGTCATTGTCACGGCCGTGTAGCCCGTGTGCTATATTTCGGTGCTTTAATAGTGCCGTGATACGAATGCCGCCCCAGTACTAACAGTATGCCATTTCGAAAGCTGAGTAGGAGCACTCTGTTAGCACAGTTCTGTCACGGAATTCGTTCCATCCGTTGTCATTGGCGTGCCAATCGCTGGCTGTTTGGGATATTGTAGTGCATGAGGCAGACTTGTTCCTTATCATCGTCAAGGAGATGGATTTTCACTCCCCCCTTTTTGAATTTTTTAAATTATTGTTTGGAATTTTTGCCGTTTCTGTATCTCTATGACCGCATTGTGGATTCAACTTATGTACGGTCTTTTTGGTCTTCATCTTTTATTACATGTAATATTATATATGTGATGCACTTTTATTATGTAATGCTCCGATTCGTAAGCCTCAGATACTTTTATTCTTTGGTAAAGCAACTTATTCGATTAATATATATTTATTAGACATAGATATAAACAATTAGAAAAATGTTATTAAAACGCTATTAAATATGTTGTTGCAATTATATATTTAAGGTCTGAAGATGTAGATGCAATTAATGTCCGATATTTTACGTGATCCAATCGACGTATCAAGTGAGGCTATGAAATATAAAAATCTTTTACTATTCTTGGACCCCTTTACATGTTAAATGAATGATTAGTTCTGCAAGACAAGAAGCCTGAATTAGTGAGATATCTAGGAACATAAGTAATTTGTAAGTAACACATCTTTTCCCTTTGAAATATTTGCCTTTGCATAGAATAGAACGTATAGATATAATGGCCTGTTTTGTACCCATTTCGGTCCAATTCTATTATAGCTTTTGAGCAGAAGTAATATTGATTATACTTGATTTTTGCAATAGTTCTTTGATTAACAGATTTTATTAACCTAGAATCATCATTTGACGGATGTATCAATCTACTTTGTAGCTCCATCAGTTTCTTTTTCTGCTCGCTACTTTCCATTTTCAGTTCCGTATACTTATCCTTTATCACCATCATATATGTTGCGTAAAATTACAATAACTTTTTGTCCTCAAATTTTGCGGATATTTCAATTAAATTTCCTTTGATTAAATAAACGGAAATTAAAAAACAGTGGCACGTACCATTTCTTGGAAACGTTGTATCGTAATTTGCATCTGACTGTTTTGAAAGGCACGCACTTTACTTAACGTTTGCAATGATTCGGTTAGCGAAGTAAAGAAATATTCTACTTTCGAAATTGTTGGCTCTTGTAATTCTAAGGCAAATATATTCATCTGTCGACATCGTGAACATTGTTTTTTGGCAAAATTCCAGAATAACAAATATACTATGTGTAAAATAATAAACATCATAATATTAAATTTAACTCTGTTCATCGTTGCCTTGTCGGACACATCCATAACAATATACAGGGTGTGGCAGTAATAAGTAGCACCTCAGATATCCACGAAACTATAAGTTTTATAGAAGTTTTTGCTAATATAAAATTGCATAGTACAAAGGGCCCATCCGTTGATGAAAATAGTTTTTTTGTAAGTGGAGTTATGTTGGACATATGAAGGTTACCTTCATTTTTTAAAATGAATTGGTATGTCCATTCTTCCGTAATACGATAGAGCATTTTAAAGCAAGTTTAAAGTTCTGTAACATGAAGGCATTGAAGGTTACAAAAAGTAAAGAAAGGCGATAATACTCACGGTTTTGATAGTAAATGAAACATACGTATTGTAAACAGTGGTGGAAGGCGTAATACTTACCGTTTAATTCACTGTGAATAAACACTTTTCGAAGGGCATTTCAATAGTTTGCAGCATAAGTTAAACATGATAAGAGTAGTATTGAAAAATCGGTTCGAATACGTTTGGTTAGGCTGTTCTTTGTGTCGTTCATTTTATAAGTACTGAGCTGCGGATTCCTGAGGACAGCTCACAAAATTGTTGAACTATGGAAGATTATCATTGTGAATTTGAATCAAAAGGTAATTAAATTCCATTAGATTGTAAACAGATCTCAATGTTTCATTTTAGATAGTAAGATTAAATACTCCTTACAAAACTACACGAATGGATACATACCTTTCTGTTATTATTATTTCATAAAGAATTATAATTGCAATTATATAGTTCATTACGATAAAAAATATTTCTCAGAAAATTCTAAATATTAAATTAAAGAATCAAGTAAAACATTTTTAATAATTACGAATATGAAAAATACTTGAACATTCCAATAGAAAGATATCTAAACAGGAGTTAGAAAAGTCAAACATTCAATTTCAATTCCAGAATTCATCTATAAGAGGTAAAATGTTTCGAAAGCTTTAATTAGAGTCTTTAATGCAAGCAGTTGGGCAGTATTTCAATTTTTAAGAAAATTGATGAAAGTCAACCATTTTGAAGTAGTCAGAATCTTTGTCGTTTGAGCAATAAGTGAATAACAAATAACTGCATAAATTCCAGGCTTAAAAACTTATGGATTAAATCCTATGCAGACTCGTTTATGAGCGAGTTACTAAATAATAATCCACACTAAGTAATCATTTTAAAACTTAAACGATTACATCTCGCGAACTTTCAAAGATATCAGAAGCGTGAAAAGTATGTGGTTTATCAAAAACTCTTCTAAAAGAACGGACGAAGCCAATAAAAATCTTTGTTGAAGTAAGCAAGTTCTAAAGTTCTAAGCAACGCGATGGCCCTTATCTGCCTATGTTTCATAGCAAGTAAGTTCTGAATTTCTATGAAATCCGATGGAATTCCTCACTACTAACGTTTCAAAGTAAGTTCTCAAATTCTCAATTCTACGTTTAAAACTATGTGTGTTCTATATATCTATGTAAAGTGGTGGTTCCTATTAGTTGTGACGGAAACCTATATATAGTAAGTCAGGGAAGCTCGAAGGGGTTAATTATCTAAATGCTTTAAGGTGTAAAACGTACTTTAATCTAAAGCGATCTATCGTTCCAAGGTATCCGCTCACGTACAACTTTTCTTGGGCGCCAGCTGCACAGAAAGTAGCAAAGGGATAGACTACACGACCCCGGGAACCCTGGGGCGGAACAACCCTTGAAACTTCGAAATGCTCCTCTTCTCGACTACTCCTAGCCAAGTACACACACTCAGGTCGCGAGATACTGAAGTCACGGCATGTTTATTTATGGTCTCGACGTGGGTTTAACTAACAAGGGCTACGGAAAACTACGCAACACGCCGCAAATTACCGGGTATCATAACTCGCTTCACGATATAAGATGCAATATACAATATGCGACACAAGAAATGGGACGCTTTAGCGAATAAGCTCTCACGTTCTCTTCTTCAGGTTCCTTGAATTCGCTGGTGGTCCTCGGGTCTCCTGCATCCCCCTCGGGGCTCCTTGGTGGAGTGGGCTGTAGGCTTCGGTATTGTTGGAAACCATCGATCAGTGGATTTCGGCGATTTTCTCTTCTCGCCCCCTTGGGTGTCCCTGAGGGGATCCTCCTGATCATTTAAATCGCGTAGGGCCTCGCGCGCCGCGCTCCCATGGCCCACCTGCAGGGCCGCTGGACCTTTGTTTTCTCTTTAGGGGGTTAAGGATGGTTGAGGACCTTCTCACATCCCAGAGCATTATAAAGCACAAAAGCAGATAAGCATAATGCGATGCATAGAGCTTTACAACCTTCTAACTTACTTTGAACTGTTTATATGAAATGCGATATTGAGGTGCATGAAGTATGACAAATTAAATGCTTCGGCACCTGGACATCTAGAAACGCTATCCCCGGGCAAGAAAGTGTAGGGTACACACTCAATTCATGTGCAGAAGCAGATAAACATAACGCGATGCTATGAATATTACATCTTATCATGAAATATAGAAGTAAGATGCGCAGCCGCGTTTTACGAAGCATTAGAATTCTATTGCTTCTAAACCTTCAGATATAGAAACGAAATTCCGTAGCAAGGAAGTGATGCATTTACATTCATTTGAAGTGTAGAGGAGATATACACAACGCGTTGCACTGAAATTACATCTTATCATGTGACTTAGAACTGATATGCGATATCGCGTTTTATAAAGATTCAGAAATCTATTGCTTCGATGCGTAGACATCTAGAAACGCAATTTCCTAGCCAAGAAGTGTTTAATTTACATTTTTTTTGTAGTGTAGACCAGTTAAACGTAACATTTCGCAACGAATATTGTATCCTATCATGAAACAAAGAAATGAGATGCGATATCGCGTTTTAAGAAGCATTAGAACTTTATAGCTTCGATACGTAGACATCTGGAATCGCATTTCCTTAGCAAGAATGTGTGGCATTTACATTCTTTTGATGTGTTGACGAGATATACATACCACTTCGCAATGAATATTATATCTTATCATGAAACATACAAATGAGATGCGATATCGCGCTTGAAGAAGCATTGGTTCTACATTGCTTCGATACTACATTGCCTGGCAAGAATGTGTGGCATTCACATTCATTTGAAGTGTAGACGTGGTATACGTAACATTTCGCAGAGAATATTATGTCTTATCGTGCAACGTAGAACTGAGGTGCGATATCGCGCTTTAAGAAGCATTAAAACGCTATTGCTTCTACACGCAGAAATCTGGAAACGCTATTCCCTAGCAAGGAAGTGTGGCATTTATATTCATTTGAAGTGCATACGAGGTATACATAACACTTCGCTGTGAATATTACAACTTATCATGCAACATAGAATTGAGATGCGATATCGCGATTAAAGGAGCATTAGAACTGTATTGCTTCGATACGTAGCAATCTGGAAATGCTATTTCCTAGGAAGGAAGTGTGGCATTTACATTCCCTTGAAGTGCTGACGAGATATACATAACACTTCGAAATGAATATTATATCTTATCATGGAACACAGAAATGAGATGCGATACCGCGTTTGAAGAAGCACTAGAACCCTATTGCTTCGATACGTAGACATCTGGAAACGCATTTCCCAGCAAGGTATTTTGGCATTTACATTCTTTTGAAGTGTAGACGAGGTATACATAACACTTCGCAATGAATAATATATCATATCATGAAACATGGAAACGAGATGCGATATCGCGTTTGAAGAAGCATTACAATTCTAATGCTTCGATACGTATACATCTGGAAACGCATTTGCTAGAAAGGAAGTGTGACATTTACATTCCTCTGAAGTGTTGACGAGGTATACATAACACTTCGCAATGAATATTATATCATATCATGAAACATAGATATGAGATGCGATTTCGCATTTTAAGAAGCATTACAACTCTATTGCTTCGATACGTAGACATCTGGAATCGCTAGTTCCTAGCAAAGAAGTGTGGCATTTACATTGTTTTGAAGTTCAGACTAGGTATACATAACACATCGCAATGACTATTATAACTTATCATGAACCATAGAATTAAGATGCGATATCGCGTTTAAAGAAGCGTTAGAACTATATTGCTTGGATACGTTGACCTCTGGAAACGCCTTTTCTAGCAAGGAAGTGTGGCATTTACATTGTTTTGAAGTGCAGACTAGGTATACATAACACTTCGCAATGAATACTATATTTTATCATGAAACATAGAACTGCGATGCGATATCGCGTTTTAAGAAGCATTAGAACTCTATTGCTACGACACGTGAACATCTGGAAACGCATTTCCTAGCAAGTAAGTGTCGCATTTACATTCATTTGAAGTGTATGCGAGGAGTAAGTGACATTTCGCAATGAATATTGTATCCTATCATGAAACATAGAATTGAGATGTGATATCGCGTTTTAAGAACCATTAGATCCGAATTGCTTCCATACGTAGACTTCTGGAAACGCTATTTCCTAGCAAGGATGTGTGGCATTTACATTCTTTTGGAGTGTAGACGAGGTATACATAACACTTCGCAATGAGTAGTATATCATATCATGAAACATAGAAATGAGATGCGATATGGCGTTTTAACACGCACCAGAAAGCTATTGCTTCGATACGTAGAGATCTGGAATCGCTATCTCCTAGCATGGAGATGTGGCATTTACATTCCTTTGACGGGTAGACGAAGTATACATGACACTTCGCAATGAAAATTATATCTTATCACGAAACATAGAAATGAAATGCGACATCTCGTTTTAAGAAGCATTAGGATTCTTTCGCTACGATTAGTAGACATCTGCAAACGATATTCCCAAGGATGGAAACGTCGCATTTACATTCTTTTGAAGTGAATACAAGGAATACATCACACTTCGCAATGAATAGTATATCTTATCACGAAACATATAAATGAGATGCGATATCGCGATTTAAGTGGCATTAGAACTCTATTGCTGCGATACGTAGACATCAGCAAACGCTATTTCCTAGCAAGCAATAGTCGCATTTACATTCTTTTGAAGTGAATACGAGGTGTACATGATACTTCGCAATGAATATTATATCTTATCATGAAACATAGAAATGAGATGCGACAACTCGTTTTAAGAAGGACTAGAACTCTATTGTTTCCGTACGTAGTCATCTGGAAACGCTATGTCCTATCAAGGAAGTGTCGCATTTACATCCTTTTGAAGTGAATACGAGGTATACATGACACTTCGCAATGAATATTATATCTTGTCATGAAACATATAAGTGAGATGCGATTTCGCGTTCTAAGAAGCATTAGAACTCTACTGCTACGATACGTAGACATCTGCAAACGCTATTTCCTAGCATGGAAGTTTCGTATTTACATTCATTTGAAGTGAATACGAGATATACATGACACTTCGCAATGAATATTATATATCATCATGAAACATAGGTATGAGGTGCTATATCGCGTTTTGAGAAGCATTAGAACTCTATTGCTAATATACGTAGACGTCTGCAATCTCTATTTCCCAGGAAGGAAATGTCGCATTTACATTCCATTGAAGTGAACACGAGGTATACATGACATTTCGCAATGAATATTATATATTATCATGAAACATAAAAGTGAGATGTGATATCGCGTTTTAAGAATCATTAGAACTCTATTGTTTCGACACGTAGTCATCTGGAAACGCTATTTCCTAGCAACGAAGTGTCGCATTTACATCCATTTGAAGTGAATACGAGGTATACATGACACTTCGCAATGAATATTACATCTTATCGTGAAACATAGAATTGAGATGCGATATCGCGTTCTAAGAAGCACTAGAACTCTATTGCTACGATACGTAGACATCTGCAAACGCTATTTCCTAGCATGGAAGGGTCGCATTTACATACTTTTGACGTGAATACGAGGTATACATAACACTCCGTAATGAATAATATATCTTATCATGAAACATAGATGTGAGATTTGATATCGCGTTTTAAGAATCATTAGATCCCTATTGTTTCGACGCGTAGTCATCTGGAAACGCTATTTCCTAGCAAGGAAGTGTCACATTTGCATTCTTTTGAAGTGAATACGATGTATACATGACACTTCGCAATGAATATTATATCTGATCATGAAACATAGAAATGAGATGCGACATCGCGTTTTGAGAAGCATTAGAACCCTATTGCTAATATACGTAGACATCTGCAAACTCTATTTCCTAGCAAGGAAATGTCGCACTTACATTCCATTGATGTGAATACGAGGTATACATAACACTCCACAATGAATATTATATCTTATCACGAAACATAGAAATGAAATGCGACATCTCGTTTTAAGAAGCATTAGAACTCTACTGCTACGATACGTAGACATCTGAATACGCTATTTCCTAGCATGGAAGTGTCGCATTTATACTCTTTTGAAGTGAATTCGAGGTATACATGCAAGGAAATGTCTCATTTACATTCGTTTGGAGCGAATACGAGGTATACATGACACTTCGCTATGAAAGTTATATCTTATCATGAGACATAGAAGTGAGATGCGACATGGCGTTTTAAGAAGCATTAGATCTCTATTGCTACGATACGTAGACATCTGAATACGCTATTTCCTGACAAGGAAGTGTCGCATTTACATTCGTTTGGAGTGAATACTAGATTTACATGACACTTCGCAATGAATATTATAACTTATCATGAAGCATAGAAATGAGATGCGATATCGCGTTTTGAGAAGCATTCGAACTCTATTGCTACGATACGTAGACATCTGAATACGCTATTTCCTAGCAAGGAAGTGTCGCATTTACATTCGTTTGGAGTGAATACGAGGTATACATGACACTTAGCTTTGAATATTATAGCTTATCATGAAGCATAGAAATGAGATGCGATATCGCGTTTTGAGAAGCATTAGAATTCCATTGCTACGATACGTAGACATCTGCAAACGCTATTCCCTAGCAAGGAAGATTCGCATTTACATTCTTTTGAAGTGAATACGAGGTATACATGACACTTCGCAATGAATATTATATCTTATCATGAAACATAGAAGTGAGATGCGACATCGCGTCTTTAGAAGCATTAGAACTCTATTGCCTCGACGAGTAGACATCTGCAGACGCTATTTCCTAGCATGGAAGTGTCGCATTTACATTCTTCTGAAGTGAATACGAGGTGTACATGATACTTCGCAATGAAAATTATATCTTATCACGAAACATAGAAATGAGATGCGATATCGCGATGCAAGTAGCATTAGAACTCTATTGCTACGATACGTAGACATCTGCAAGCGCTATTTCCTAGCAAGCAATCGTCGCACTTACTTTCTTTTGAAGTGAATACGAGGTATACATGATACTTCGCAACGAATATTATAGCATATCACGAAACATAGACATGAGATGCGATATCGCGATTTAAGTAGCATTTGAACTCTATTGCTACGATACGTAGACATCTGAATACGCTATTTCCTAGCAAGGAAGTGTCGCACTTACATTCTTTTGAAGTGAATACGAGGTATACATGAGACTTCGCAATGAATATTATATCTTATCACGAAACATATAAATGAGATGCGATATCGCGATTTAAGTAGCATTAGAACTCTATTGCTACGATACGTAGACATCTGAATGCGCTATTTCCTAGCAAGGAAGTGTCGCACTTACATTCTTTTGAAGTGAATACGAGGTATGCATGAGACTTCGCAATGAATATTATATCTTATCACGAAACATATAAATGAGATGCGATATCGCGATTTAAGTAGCATTAGAACTCTATTGCTACGATACGTAGGCATCTGCAAACGTTATTTCCTTGCAAGGAATAGTCGCATTTACATTCTTTTGAAGTGAATACGAGGTATACATGACACTTCGCAATGAATATTGTATCTTATCATGAGACATAGAAGTGAGATGCGATATCGGGTTTTAAGAAGCATTAGAACTGTATGGCCTCGATGCGGAGATATCTGCAAACGCTTCTTCCTAGCATGGAAGTTTCGCACTTACATTCTTTTGAAGTGAATACGAGGTATACATGACACTTCGCAATGAATATTATATCTTATCACGAAACATAGGAATGAGAAGCGATATCGCGATTTAAGTAGCATTAGAACCCTTATGCTACGATATGTAGACATCTGAATACGCTATTTCCTAGCAAGGTAGTGTCGCATTTACATTCGTTTGGAGCGAATACGAGGTATAGATGACACTTCGCAATGAATATTATATCTTATCACGAAACATATAGATGAGATGCGATATCGCGATTTAAGTAGCATTAGAACTCTATTGCTACGATACGTAGACATCTGCAAACGCTATTTCCTAGCAGGCAATAGTCGCATTTACATTCTTTTGAACTGAATAGGTGGTATACATGACACTTCGCAATGAATATTATACCTTATCATGAAACATAGAAGAGAGATGCGACATCTCGTTTTAAGAAGCATTAGAACCCTATTGTTTCTATACGTAGACATCTGCCAACTCTATTTCCTAGCAAGGAAATGTCGCATATACATTCCTTTGAAGTGAATAGGTGGTATACATGACACTTCGCCGTGAATATTATACCTTATCATGAAACATAGGAGTGACATGCGATATCTCGTTTTAAGAAGCACTAGAACACTATTGCTACGATACGTAGACATCTGCAAACGCTACTTCCTAGGAAGGAAGTGTCGCATTTACATTCTTTTGAAGTGAATACGAGGTATACATGACACTTCACAATTAATATTATATCTTATCATGAGACGTAGAAATGAGATGCGATATCGCGTTTAAAGATGTACTAGATCCCTATTGCTACGATACGTAGACATCTGCAAACGCTATTTCCTAGCAAGGAGGTGTCGCTTTTATATTCATTTGATGTGAATACGATGTATAAGTGAAACATCGCAATGAATATTATACCTTAGCATGAAACAGAGGAATGAGGTGCGACATCTCGTTTTAAGAAGCAGTAGAACTCTATTGTTTCGATACGTAGACATCTGGAAACGCTAATTCCTAGCAATGAAGTGTCGCATTTACATTACTTTGAAGTGAATAGGAGGCATACATGACACTTCGCAATGAATATTATATCTTATCATGAAACAGAGAAATGTGATGCGACATCTCGCTTTAAGAAGCATTAGAACTCTATTGTTTCGGTACGTAGACATCTGAAAACGCTAATTCCTAGCAAGGAAGTGTGGCATTTACATTCCATTGAAGTGAATAGGAGGTATACATGACACTTCGCAATGAATATTATACCTTATCATGAAACATAGGAGTGAGATGCGATATCGCGTTCTAAGAATCGTTAGAACTCCATTGCTACGGTACGTAGACATCTGCAAACGCTATTTCCTAGCAAGGAAGTGTCGCATTTACATTCTTTTGAAGTGAGTATGAGCTATACATGACACTTCGCAATGAATATTATACCTTATCATGAAACATAGGAGTGAGATGCGATATCGCGTTTTAAGAAGCACTAGAACTCTATTGCTACGATACGTAGACATCAGCAAACGCTATTTCCTAGGAAGGAAGTGTCGCATTTACATTCTTTTGAAGTGAATGCGAGGTATACATCACACTTCGCAATGAATATTATACCTTATCATGAAACATAAAAAGGAGATGCGATATCGCGGTTTAAGAAGCATTAGAAATTTATTCCTTCGATACGTAGACATCTGCAAACGCTACTTCCTAGCAAGGAAGTGCCGCATTTACATTCTATTGAAGTGAATACGAGGTATACATGACACTTCGCAATGAATATTATATCTTATCATGAGACGTAGAAATGAGATGCGATATCTCGTTTTAAGATGCATTTGAACTCTATTGCTTCGATACGTAGACATCTGCAAACGTTATTTCCTAGCAAGGAAGTGCCGCATTTACATTCTTCTGAAGTGAGTACGATGTATACATGACACTTTGCAATGAATATTATATCTTATCATGAAACAGAGAAACGAGATGTGACATCTCTTTTTAAGATGCATTAGATCTCTATTGCTACGATACGTAGACATCTGCAAACGCTATTTCCTAGGAAGGAAGTGTCGCATTTACTTTCTTTTGAAGTGAGTATGAGCTATACATGACACTTCGCAATGAATATTATATCTTGTCATGAAACATAGAAACGAGATGCGATATCCCGTTTTAGGAAGCATAAGAAATATATTGCTACGGTACGTAGATATCTGGAAACGCTATTTCCTAGCAAGGAAGTGTCGCATTTACATTCTTTTGAAGTGAATAAGAGGCATACATGCCACTTCGCAATGAATATTGTACCTTATCACGAAACAGATAAATGAGATGCGACATCTCGTTTTAAGAAGCATTAGAACCCTATTAATTCGATACGTAGACACCTGCCAACTCTATTTCCTAGCAAGGAAGTGTCGCATTTACTTTCTTTTGAAGTGAGTATGAGCTATACATGGCACTTCGCTATGAATAATATATCTTATCATGAAACAGAGAAATGAGATGCGACATCTCGTTCTAAGAAGCATTAGAACCCTATTGTTTCGGTACGTAGACATCTGGAAACGCTAATTCCTAGCAAAGAAGTGTCGCATTTACATTCCTTTGAAGTGAATAGAAGGTATACATGACACTTCGCAATGAATATTATACCTTATCATGAAACATAGGAGTGAGATGCGATATCGCGTTCTAAGAAGCACTAGGACTCTATTGCTACGATACGTAGACATCTGCAAACGCTATTTCCTAGGAAGGAAGTGTCGCATTTACATTCTTTTGAAGTGAATACGAGGTATACATGACACTTCGCAATGAATATTATAACTTATCATGAAACAGAGAAATGAGATGCGACATCTCGTTTTGAGAAGCATTAGAGCTCTATTGTTTCGATACGTAGACATCTGGAAACGCTAATTCCTAGCAAGGAAGCGTCGCTTTTACATTCCTTTGATGTGAATAGGGGGTATACATGACACTTCGCAATGAATATTGTACCTTATCACGAAACAGAGAAATGAGATGTGACATCTCGTTCTAAGAAGCATTAGAACCCTATTGTTTCGATACGTAGACATCTGGAAACGCTAATTCCTAGCAAAGAAGTGTCGCATTTACATTCCTTTGAAGTGAATAGGAGGTATACATGACACTTCGAAATTAATATCAAATTATATTATGAAACATAGAAATGAGTTGCGATATCGCGATTTAAGAAGCATTAGATCTTTATTGCATCGATACGTAGACATCTGGAAACGCTATTTCCTAGAAAGGAAGTGTGGCATTTACATACATTTCAAGTGTAGGCGAGGAATACGTAACACTTCGGAATGAATATTATATCTTATCATGAATCATAGAAGTGAGGTGCGATATCGCGTTTTAAGAAGCTTTAGAACTCTATTTCTACGATACATAGACGATACATCTACAGACGCTATTTCCTAGGAGGGAAGTGTCGCATTTACATTCATTTGAAGTGAATGCGAGGTATAGATAACACTCAACAATGAATATTATATCTTATCACGAAACATAGAAATGAGATGCTATATGGCGTTT
>NW_027490520.1:91211-159474 GCF_050948175.1 Xylocopa sonorina | reverse complement strand
CTACGTATCGTAGCAATAGAGTTCTTATGATTCATAAAACGTGATATCGCATCTCATTTCTATGTTTCATGGTATGATATAATATGATTTGCGAAGTGTTATGTATTCCTCGTCTACACTTCAAATGAATGTAAATGCGATACTTCCTTGCAAGGAAATAGCGTTTGCAGATGTCTACGTATCGAAGCAATAGATTTCAAATGCTTCTTAAAACGAGATATTGCATCTCATATCTACGTTTCATGATAAGATATAATATTCATTGCGAAGTGTTATGCATTCCTCGTCTACGATTCAAATGAAAGTAAATGTGACACTTCGTTGCAAGGAAATAGCGATTGCAGATGTCTACGTATCGTAGCAATAGAGTTCTAATGCTTCTTAAAACGCGATATCGCATCTCATTTCTATGTTTCATGGTAAGATATAATATGATTTGCGAAGTGTTATGTATTCCTCGTCTACACTTCAAATGAATGTAAGTGCAACCCTTCCTTGCAAGGAAATAGCGTTTGCAGATGTCTACGTATCGAAGCAATAGAGTTCAAATGCTTCTTAAAACGAGATATTGCATCTCATATCTATGTTTCATGATAAGATATAATATTCTTTGCGAAGTGCTATGCATTCCTCCTCTACGTTTCAAATGAATGTAAATGCGACACTTCCTTGCAAGGAAATAGCGTTTGCAGATGTCTACGTATCGTAGCAATAAAGTTCTTATGATTCTTAAAACGCGATATAGCATCTCATTTCTGTTTCATGGTAAGGTATAATATGATTTGCGAAGTGTTATGTATTCCTCGTCTACACTTCAAATGAATGTAAATGCAACCCTTCCTTGCAAGGAAATAGCGTTTGCAGATGTCTACGTATCGAAGCAATAGAGTTCAAATACTTCTTAAAACGAGATATTGCATCTCATATCTATGTTTCATGGTAAGATGTAATATGATTTGCGAAGTGTTATGTATTCCTCATCAACACATCAACTGAATATAAATGCGACACTTCCTTGCAAGGAAATAGCGTTTGCAGATGTCTACGTATCGAAGCAATAGAGTTCAAATGCTTCATAAAACGAGATATTGCATCTCATATCTATGTTTCATGATAAGATATAATATTCATTGCGAAGTGTTATGCATTCCTCGTCTACGATTCAAATGAATGTAAATGCAACACTTCCTTGCAAGGAAATAGCGTTTGCAGATGTCTACGTATCGTAGCAATAGAGTTCTAATGCTTCCTAAAACGCGCTATCGCATCTCGTTTCTATGTTTCATGGTAAGATATAATATGATTTGCGAAGTGTTGTGTATTCCTCGTCTACACTTCAAATGAATGTAAATGCGACACTTCTTTGCAAGGAAATAGCGTTTGCAGATGTCTACGTATCGTAGCAATAGAGTTCTTATGATTCTTAAAACGCGATATCGCATCACATTTCTATGTTTCATGGTAAGATATAATATGATTTGCGAAGTGTTATGTATTCCTCGTGTACACATCAAATGAATGTAAATGCGACACTTTCTTGCAAGGAAATAGCATGTGCAGATGTCTACGTATCGTAGCAATGGATTTCTGCTGCTTCTTAAAACGCGATATTGCAACTCATTTCTATGTTTCATGGTAAGATATAATATGATTTGCAAAGTGTTATGTATTCCTAGTCTACACTTCAAATGAATGTAAATGCGACACTTCCTTGCAAGGAAATAGCGTTTGCAAATGTCTACCTATCGTAGCAATAGTGTTCTAATGCTTCTTAAAACGCGATATCGCATCTCATTTCTATGTTTCATGGTAAGATATAATATGATTTGCGAAGTGTCATGTATTCCTCGTCTACACTTCAAATGAATGTAAATGCGACACTTCCTTGCAAGGAAATAGCGTTTGCAAATGTCTACGTATCGTAGCAATAGAGTTCTAATGCTTGTTAAAACGCGATATCGCATCTCATTTCTATGTTTCATGGTAAGATATAATATGATTTGCGAAGTGTCATGTATTCCTCGTTTACACTTCAAATGAATGTAAATGCGACACTTCCTTGCAAGGAAATAGCGTTTGCAGATGTCTACGTATCGCAGCAATAGAGTTCTAATGCTTCTTAAAACGCGATATCGCATCTCATTTCTATGTCTCATGGTGAGATATAATATGATTTGCGAAGTGTTATGTATTCCTCATCAACACATCAACCGAATGTAAATGCGTCACTTCCTTGCAAGGAAATAGCGTTTGCAGATGTCTACGTATCGAAGCAATAGAGTTCAAATGCTTCTTAAAACGAGATATTGCATCTCATATCTATGTTTCATGATAAGATATAATATTCTTTGCGAAGTGCTATGCATTCCTCCTCTACGTTTCAAATGAATGTAAATGCGACACTTCCTTGCAAGGAAATAGCGTTTGCAGATGTCTACGTATCGTAGCAATAAAGTTCTTATGATTCTTAAAACGCGATATAGCATCTCATTTCTGTTTCATGGTAAGGTATAATATGATTTGCGAAGTGTTATGTATTCCTCGTCTACACTTCAAATGAATTTAATGCAACCCTTCCTTGCAAGGAAATAGCGTTTGCAGATGTCTACGTATCGAAGCAATAGAGTTCAAATGCTTCTTAAAACGAGATATTGCATCTCATATCTATGTTTCATGGTAAGATGTAATATGATTTGCGAAGTGTTATGTATTCCTCATCAACACATCAACTGAATATAAATGCGACACTTCCTTGCAAGGAAATAGCGTTTGCAGATGTCTACGTATCGAAGCAATAGAGTTCAAATGCTTCATAAAACGAGATATTGCATCTCATATCTATGTTTCATGATAAGATATAATATTCATTGCGAAGTGTTATGCATTCCTCGTCTACGATTCAAATGAATGTAAATGCAACACTTCCTTGCTAGGAAATAGCGTTTGCAGATGTCTACGTATCGTAGCAATGGATTTCTGATGCTTCTCAAAACGCGATACCGCATCTCATTTCTATGTTTCATGGTAAGATATAATATGATTTGCGATGTGTTATGTACTCCTCGTCTACACATCAAATGAATGTAAATGCGACACTGCCTTGCTAGGAAATAGCGTTTGCAGATGTCTACGTATTGTGGCAATAGGGTTCTTATGATTCTTAAAGCGCGATATCGCATCTCATTTCTATGTTTCATGGTAAGATATAATATGATTTGCGAAGTGTTATGTATTCCTCGTCTACACTTCAAATGAATGTAAATGCGACACTTCCTTGCAAGGAAATAGCGTTTGCAGATGTCTACGTATCGAAGCAATAGATTTCAAATGCTTCTTAAAACGAGATATTGCATCTCATTTCTATGTTTCATGGTAAGATATAATATGATTTGCGAAGTGTTATGTATTCCTCGTCTACACATCAAATGAATGTAAATGCGACACTTCCTTGCTAGGAAATAGCGTTTGCAGATGTCTACGTATCTTAGCAATAGATTTCAAATGCTTCTTAAAACGAGATATTGCATCTCGTATCTACGTTTCATGATAAGATATAATATTCATTGCGAAGTGTTATGCATTCCTCGTCTACGATTCAAATGAAAGTAAATGCGACACTTCCTTGCAAGGAAATAGCGATTGCAGATGTCTACGTATCGTAGCAATAGAGTTCATATGGTTCTTAAAACGCGATGTCGCATCTCATATCTATGTTTCAAGATAAGATATAATATTCATTGCGAAGTGTTATGCATTCCTCGTCTACGATTCAAATGAAAGTAAATGAGACACTTCATTGCAAGGAAATAGCGATTGCAGATGTCTACGTATTGTAGCAATAGAGTTCCAATGCTTCTTAAAACGCGATATCGCATCTCATTTCTATGTTTCATGGTAAGATATAATATGATTTGCGAAGTGCTATGTATTCCTCGTCTACACTTCAAATGAATGTAAATGCGACACTTTCTTGCAAGGCAATAGCGTTTGCAGATGTCTACGTATCGTAGCAATGGATTTCTGATGCTTCTTAAAACGCGATATCGCATCTCATTTCCATGTTTCATGGTAAGATATAATATGATTTGCGAAGTGTCATGTATTCCTCGTCCACACTTCAAATGAATGTAAATGCGACACCTCCTTGCTAGGAAATAGCGTCTGCTGATGTCTAGGTATCGTAGAAATAGAGTTCTAATGCTTCTTAAAACGCGATATCGCATCACATTTCTATGTTTTATGGTAAGATATAATATGATTTGCGAAGTGTTATGTATTCTTCGTCTACACTTCAAATGAATGTAAATGCGACACTTCCTTGCTAGGAAATAGCGTTTGCAGATGTCTACGTATCGTAGCAATGGATATCTGATGCTTCTCAAAACGCGATACCGCATCTCATTTCTATGTTTCATGGTAAGATATAATATGATTTGCGAAGTGTTATGTACTCCTCGTCTACACATCAAATGAATGTAAATGCGACACTGCCTTGCAAGGAAATAGCGTTTGCAGATGTCTACGTATTGTGGCAATAGGGTTCTTATGATTCTTAAAGCGCGGTATCGCATCTCATTTCTATGTTTCATGGTAAGATATAATATGATTTGCGAAGTGTTATGTATTCCTCGTCTACACTTCAAATGAATGTAAATGCGACACTTCCTTGCAAGGAAATAGCGTTTGCAGATGTCTACGTATCGAAGCAATAGATTTCAAATACTTCTTAAAACGAGATATTGCATCTCATTTCTATGTTTCATGGTAAGATATAATATGATTTGCGAAGTGTTATGTGTTCCTCGTCTACACATCAAATGAATGTAAATGCGACACTTCCTTGCTAGGAAATAGCGTTTGCAGATGTCTACGTATCTTAGCAATAGATTTCAAATGCTTCTTAAAACGAGATATTGCATCTCGTATCTACGTTTCATGATAAGATATAATATTCATTGCGAAGTGTTATGCATTCCTCGTCTACGATTCAAATGAAAGTAAATGCGACACTTCCTTGCAAGGAAATAGCGATTGCAGATGTCTACGTATCGTAGCAATAGAGTTCATATGGTTCTTAAAACGCGATGTCGCATCTCATATCTATGTTTCAAGATAAGATATAATATTCATTGCGAAGTGTTATGCATTCCTCGTCTACGATTCAAATGAAAGTAAATGAGACACTTCATTGCAAGGAAATAGCGATTGCAGATGTCTACGTATTGTAGCAATAGAGTTCCAATGCTTCTTAAAACGCGATATCGCATCTCATTTGTATGTTTCATGGTAAGATACAATATGATGTGCGAAGTGTTATGTATTCCTCGTCTACACTTCAAATGAATGTAAATGCGACACTTTCTTGCAAGGCAATAGCGTTTGCAGATGTCTACGTATCGTAGCAATGGATTTCTGATGCTTCTTAAAACGCGATATCGCATCCCATTTCCATGTTTCATGGTAAGATATAATATGATTTGCGAAGTGTCATGTATTCCTCGTCCACACTTCAAATGAATGTAAATGCGACACCTCCTTGCTAGGAAATAGCGTCTGCTGATGTCTAGGTATCGTAGAAATAGAGTTCTAATGCTTCTTAAAACGCGATATCGCATCACATTTCTATGTTTCATGGTAAGATATAATATGATGTGCGAAGTGTTATGCATTCCTCGTCTACGATTCAAATGAAAGTAAATGCGACACATCCTTGCAAGGAAATAGCGATTGCAGATGTCTACGTATCGTAGCAATAGAGTTCTAATGCTTCTTAAAACGCGATATCGCATCTCATTTCTATGTTTCATGGTAAGATATAATATGATTTGCGAAGTGTTATGTATTCCTCGTCTACACTTCAAATGAATGTAAATGCGACACTTTCTTGCAAGGAAATAGCGATTGCAGATGTCTACGTATCGTAGCAATAGAGTTCATATGATCCTTAAAACGCGATATCGCATCTCATATCTATGTTTCAAGATAAGATATAATATGATTTGCGAAGTGTTGTGTATTCCTCGTCTACACTTCAAATGAATGTAAATGCGACACTTCTTTGCAAGGAAATAGCGTTTGCAGATGTCTACGTATCGTAGCAATAGAGTTCTTATGATTCTTAAAACGCGATATCGCATCACATTTCTATGTTTCATGGTAAGATATAATATGATTTGCGAAGTGTTATGTATTCCTCGTCTACACATCAAATGAATGTAAATGCGACACTTTCTTGCAAGGAAATAGCATTTGCAGATGTCTACGTATCGTAGCAATGGATTTCTGCTGCTTCTTAAAACGCGATATCGCAACTCATTTCTATGTTTCATGGTAAGATATAATATGATTTGCGAAGTGTTATGTATTCCTAGTCTACACTTCAAATGAATGTAAATGCGACACTTCCTTGCAAGGAAATAGCGTTTGCAAATGTCTACCTATCGTAGCAATAGTGTTCTAATGCTTCTTAAAACGCGATATCGCATCTCATTTCTATGTTTCATGGTAAGATATAATATGATTTGCGAAGTGTCATGTATTCCTCGTCTACACTTCAAATGAATGTAAATACGACACTTCCTTGCAAGGAAATAGCGTTTGCAAATGTCTACCTATCGTAGCAATAGGGTTCTTATGATTCTTAAAACGCGATATCGCATCTCATTTCTACGTTTCATGGTAGGATATTATATGATTTGCGAAGTGTTATGTATTCCTCGTCTACACATCAAATGAATGTAAATGCGACACTTCCTTGCAAGGAAATAGCGTTTGCAGATGTCTACGTATCGAAGCAATAGATTTCAAATGCTTCTTAAAACGAGATATTGCATCTCATATCTACGTTTCATGATAAGATATAATATTCATTGCGAAGTGTTATGCATTCCTCGTCTACGATTCAAATGGAAGTAAATGCGACACTTCGTTGCAAGGAAATAGCGATTGCAGATGTCTACGTATCGTAGCAATAGAGTTCATATGATCCTTAAAACGCGATATCGCATCTCATATCTATGTTTCAAGATAAGATATAATATTCATTGCGAAGTGTTATGCATTCCTCGTCTACGATTCAAATGAAAGTAAATGTGACACTTTCTTGCAAGGAAATAGCGTTTGCAGATGTCTACGTATCGTAGCAATAGAGTTCTAATGCTTCTTAAAACGCGATATCGCATCTCATTTCTATGTTTCATGGTAAGATATAATATGATTTGCGAAGTGTCATGTATTCCTCGTTTACACTTCAAATGAATGTAAATGCGACACTTCCTTGCAAGGAAATAGCGTTTGCAGATGTCTACGTATCGCAGCAATAGAGTTCTAATGCTTCTTAAAACGCGATATCACATCTCATTTCTATGTCTCATGGTAAGATATAATATGATTTGCGAAGTGTTATGTATTCCTCATCAACACATCAACCGAATGTAAATGCGACACTTCCTTGCAAGGAAATAGCGTTTGCAGATGTCTACGTATCGAAGCAATAGAGTTCAAATGCTTCTTAAAACGAGATATTGCATCTCATATCTATGTTTCATGATAAGATATAATATTCATTGCGATGTGTTATGCATTCCGCGTCTACGATTCAAATGAATGTAAATGCAACACTTCCTTGCAAGGAAATAGCACTTGCAGATGTCTACGTATCGTAGCAATGGATTTCTGCTGGTTCTTAAAACGCGATATCGCATCTCATTTCTATGTTTCATGGTAAGATATAATATGATTTGCGAAGTGTTATGTATTCCTAGTCTACACTTCAAATGAATGTAAATGCGACACTTCCTTGCAAGGAAATAGCGTTTGCAAATTTCTAACTATCGTAGCAGTAGTGTTCTAATGCTTCTTAAAACGCGATATCGCATCTCATTTCTATGTTTCATGGTAAGATATAATATGATTTGTGAAGTGTCATGTATTCCTCGTCTACACTTCAAATGAATGTAAATGCGACACTTCCTTGCAAGGAAATAGCGTTTGCAAATGTCTACCTATCGTAGCAATAGTGTTCTAATGCTTGTTAAAACGCGATATCGCATCTCATTTCTATGTTTCATGGTAAGATATAATGTGATTGGCGAAGTGTCATGTATTCCTCTTCTACACTTCAAATGAATGTAAATGCGACACTTCGTTGCAAGGAAATAGCGATTGCAGATGTCTACGTATCGTAGCAATAGTGTTCTAATGCTTCTTAAAACGAGATATTGCATCTCATATCTACGTTTCATGATAAGATATAATATTCATTGCGAAGTGTTATGCATTCCTCGTCTTCGATTCAAATGAAAGTAAATGCGACACTTCCTTGCAAGGAAATAGCGATTGCAGATGTCTACGTATCGTAGAAATAGAGTTCATATGATTCTTAAAACGCGATATCGCATCTCATATCTATGTTTCAAGATAAGATATAATATTCATTGCGAAGTGTTATGCATTCCTCGTCTACGAATCAAATGAAAGTAAATGCGACACTTTCTTGCAAGGAAATAGCGTTTGCAGATGTCTACGTATCGTAGCAATGGATTTCTGATGCTTCTTAAAACGCGATATCGCATCTCATTTCTATGTTTCATGGTAAGATATAATATGATTTGCGAAGTGTCATGTATTCCTCGTCCACACTTCAAATGAATGTAAATGCGACACCTCGTTGCTAGGAAATAGCGTCTGCTGATGTCTAGGTATCGTAGAAATAGAGTTCTAATGCTTCTTAAAACGCGATATCGCATCACATTTCTATGTTTCATGGTAAGATATAATATGATTTGCGAAGTGTTATGTATTCCTCGTCTACACTTCAAATGAATGTGAATGCGACACTTCCTCTCTAGGAAATAGCGTTTGCAGATGTCTACGTATCGTAGCAATAGATTTCCAATGCTTCTTAAAACGCGATATCGCATCTCATTTCTATGTTTCATGGTAAGATATAATATGATTTGCGAAGTGTCATGTATTCCTCGTCCACACTTCAAATGAATGTAAATGCGACACCTCCTTGCTAGGAAATAGCGTCTGCTGATGTCTAGGTATCGTAGAAATAGAGTTCTAATGCTTCTTAAAACGCGATATCGCATCACATTTCTATGTTTCATGGTAAGATATAATATGATTTGCGAAGTGTTATGTATTCCTCGTCTACACTTCAAATGAATGTAAATGCGACACTTCCTTGCTAGGAAATAGCGTTTGCAGATGTCTACGTATCGTAGCAATGGATTTCTGATGCTTCTCAAAACGCGATATGGCATCTCATTTCTATGTTTCATGGTAAGATATAATATGATTTGCGAAGTGTTATGTACTCCTCGTCTACACTTCAAATGAATGTAAATGCGACACTTCCTTGCAAGGAAATAGCGTTTGCAGATGTCTACGTATCGTAGCAATAGAGTTCTAATGCTACTTAAAACGCGATATCGCATCTCGTTTCTATGTTTCATGGTAAGATATAATATGATTTGCGAAGTGTTGTGTATTCCTCGTCTACACTTCAAATGAATGTAAATGCGACACTTCTTTGCAAGGAAATAGCGTTTGCAGATGTCTACGTATCGTAGCAATAGAGTTCTTATGATTCCTAAAACGCGATATCGCATCACATTTCTATGTTTCATGGTAAGATATAATATGATTTGCGAAGTGTTATGTATTCCTCGTCTACACATCAAATGAATGTGAATGCGACACATTCTTGCAAGGAAATAGCATTTGCAGATGTCTACGTATCGTAGCAATGGATTTCTGCTGCTTCTTAAAACGCGATATCGCATCTCATTTCTATGTTTCATGGTAAGATATAATATGATTTGCGAAGTGTTATGTATTCCTCATCAACACATCATCTGATTGTAAATGCGACACTTCCTTGCAAGGAAATAGCGTTTGCAGATGTCTACGTATCGTAGCAATAGAGTTCTTATGATTCTTAAAACGCGATATCGCATCTCATTTCTACGTTTCATGGTAGGATATTATATGATTTGCGAAGTGTCATGTATTCCTCGTGTACACTTCAAATGAATGTAAATGCGGCACTTCCTTGCTAGGAAATAGCGTCTGCAGATGTCTAGGTATCGTAGCAGTAGTGTTCTAATGCTTCTTAGAACGCTATGTCGCATCTCATTTCTATGTTTCATGGTAAGATATAATATGACTTGCGAAGTGTTATGTATTCCTCGTCTACACATCAAATGAATGTAAATGCGACATTTCCTTGCAAGGAAATAGCGTTTGCAGATGTCTACGTATCGTAGCAATAGAGTTCTTATGATTCTTAAAACGCGATATCGCTTCTCATTTCTATGTTTCATTTGTAAGGTATAATATGATTTGCGAAGTGTTATGTATCCGTCGTCTACACTTCAAATAAATGTAAATGCGACACTTCCTCGCTAGGGAATAGCGTTTGCAGATGTCTACGTATCGTAGCAATAGATTTCTAATGCTTCTTAAAACGCGATATCGCATCTCATTCCTATGTCTCATGGTAAGATATAATATGATTTGCGAAGTGTCATGTATTCCTCGTCTACACTTCAAATGAATGTAAATGCGACACTTCCTTGCAAGGAAATAGCGTTTGCAAATGTCTACCAATCGTAGCAATAGTGTTCTAGTGCTTCTTAAAACGCGATATCGCATCTCATTTCTATGTTTCATGGTAAGATATAATATGATTTGCGAAGTGTCATGTATTCCTCTTCTACACTTCAAATGAATGTAAATGCGAAACTTCCTTGCAAGGAAATAGCGTTTGCAGATGTCTACGTATCGTAGCAATAGAGTTCTAATGCTTCTTAAAACGCGATATCGCATCTCATTTCTATGTTTCATGGTAAGATATAATATGATTTGCGAAGAGTTATGTATTCCTCGTCTACACTTCAAATGAATGTAAATGCGACACTTCCTTGCAAGGAAATAGCGTTTGCAATTGTCTACCTATCGTAGCAATAGTTTTCTAATGCTTCTTAAAACACGATATCGCATCTCATTTCTATGTTTCATGATAAGATATAATATGATTTGCGAAGTGTCATGTATTCCTCTTCTACACTTCAAATGAATGTAAATGCGACACTTCCTTGCAAGGTAATAGCGTTTGCAGATGTCTACGTATCGTAGCAATAGAGTTCTAATGCTTCTTAAAACGCGATATCGCAACTCATTTCTATGTTTCATGGTAAGATATAATATGATTTGCGAAGTGTTATGTATTCCTAGTCTACACTTCAAATGAATGTAAATGCGACACTTCCTTGCAAGGAAATAGCGTTTGCAAATGTCTACCTATCGTAGCAATAGTGTTCTAATGCTTCTTAAAACGCGATATCGCATCTCATTTCTATGTTTCATGGTAAGATATAATATGATTTGCGAAGTGTCATGTATTCCTCGTCTACACTTCAAATGAATGTAAATACGACACTTCCTTGCAAGGAAATAGCGTTTGCAAATGTCTACCTATCGTAGCAATAGGGTTCTTATGATTCTTAAAACGCGATATCGCATCTCATTTCTACGTTTCATGGTAGGATATTATATGATTTGCAAAGTGTTATGTATTCCTCGTCTACACATCAAATGAATGTAAATGCGACACTTCCTTGCAAGGAAATAGCGTTTGCTGATGTCTACGTATCGAAGCAATAGATTTCAAATGCTTCTTAAAACGAGATATTGCATCTCATATCTACGTTTCATGATAAGATATAATATTCATTGCGAAGTGTTATGCATTCCTCGTCTTCGATTCAAATGAAAGTAAATGCGACACTTTCTTGCAAGGAAATAGCGTTTGCAGATGTCTACGTATCGTAGCAATGGATTTCTGATGCTTCTTAAAACGCGATATCGCATCTCATTTCTATGTTTCATGGTAAGATATAATATGATTTGCGAAGTGTCATGTATTCTTCGTCCACACTTCAAATGAATGTAAATGCGACACCTCGTTGCTAGGAAATAGCGTCTGCTGATGTCTAGGTATCGTAGAAATAGAGTTCTAATGCTTCTTAAAACGCGATATCGCATCACATTTCTATGTTTCATGGTAAGATATAATATGATTTGCGAAGTGTTATGTATTCCTCGTCTACACTTCAAATGAATGTGAATGCGACACTTCCTCTCTAGGAAATAGCGTTTGCAGATGTCTACGTATCGTAGCAATAGATTTCCAATGCTTCTTAAAACGCGATATCGCATCTCATTTCTATGTTTCATGGTAAGATATAATATGATTTGCGAAGTGTCATGTATTCCTCGTCCACACTTCAAATGAATGTAAATGCGACACCTCCTTGCTAGGAAATAGCGTCTGCTGATGTCTAGGTATCGTAGAAATAGAGTTCTAATGCTTCTTAAAACGCGATATCGCATCACATTTCTATGTTTCATGGTAAGATATAATATGATTTGCGAAGTGTTATGTATTCCTCGTCTACACTTCAAATGAATGTAAATGCGACACTTCCTTGCTAGGAAATAGCGTTTGCAGATGTCTACGTATCGTAGCAATGGATTTCTGCTGCTTCTTAAAACGCGATATCGCATCTCATTTCTATGTTTCATGGTAAGATATAATATGATTTGCGAAGTGTTATGTATTCCTAGTCTACACTTCAATTGAATGTAAATGCGACACTTCCTTGCAAGGAAATAGCGTTTGGAAATGTCTACCTATCGTAGCAATAGTGTTCTAATGCTTCTTAAAACGCGATATCGCATCTCATTTCTATGTTTCATGGTAAGATATAATATGATTTGCGAAGTGTCATGTATTCCTCGTCTACACTTCAAATGAATGTAAACGCGACACTTCCTTGCAAGGAAATAGCGTTTGCAAATGTCTACCTATCGTAGCAATAGTGTTCTAATGCTTCTTAAAACGCGATATCGCATCTCATTTCTATGTTTCATGGTAAGATATAATATGATTTGCGAAGTGTTATGTATTCCTCATCAACACATCATCTGATTGTAAATGCGACACTTCCTTGCAAGGAAATAGCGTTTGCAGATGTCTACGTATCGTAGCAATAGTGTTCTTATGATTCTTAAAACGCGATATCGCATCTCATTTCTACGTTTCATGGTAGGATATTATATGATTTGCGAAGTGTCATGTATTCCTCGTGTACACTTCAAATGAATGTAAATGCGACACTTCCTTGCTAGGAAATAGCGTCTGCAGATGTCTAGGTATCGTAGCAGTAGTGTTCTAATGCTTCTTAGAACGCTATGTCGCATCTCATTTCTATGTTTCATGGTAAGATATAATATGATTTGCGAAGTGTTATGTATTCCTCGTCTACACATCAAATGAATGTAAATGCGACATTTCCTTGCAAGGAAATAGCGTTTGCAGATGTCTACGTATCGTAGCAATAGAGTTCTTATGATTCTTAAAACGCGATATCGCTTCTCATTTCTATGTTTCATTTGTAAGGTATAATATGATTTGCGAAGTGTTATGTATCCGTCGTCTACACTTCAAATAAGTGTAAATGCGACACTTCCTCGCTAGGGAATAGCGTTTGCAGATGTCTACGTATCGTAGCAATGGATTTCTAATGCTTCTTAAAACGCCATATCGCATCTCGTTCCTATGTCTCATGGTAAGATATAATATGATTTGCGAAGTGTCATGTATTCCTCGTCTACACTTCAAATGAATGTAAATGCGACACTTTCTTGCAAGGAAATAGCGTTTGCAAATGTCTACCAATCGTAGCAATAGTGTTCTAGTGCTTCTTAAAACGCGATATCGCATCTCATTTCTATGTTTCATGGTAAGATATAATATGATTTGCGAAGTGTCATGTATTCCTCTTCTACACTTCAAATGAATGTAAATGCGAAACTTCCTTGCAAGGAAATAGCGTTTGCAGATGTCTACGTATCGTAGCAATAGAGTTCTAATGCTTCTTTAAACGCGATATCGCATCTCATTTCTATGTTTCATGGTAAGATATAATATGATTTGCGAAGAGTTATGTATTCCTCGTCTACACTTCAAATGAATGTAAATGCGACACTTCCTTGCAAGGAAATAGCGTTTGCAATTGTCTACCTATCGTAGCAATAGTTTTCTAATGCTTCTTAAAACGCGATATCGCATCTCATTTCTATGTTTCATGGTAAGATATAATATGATTTGCGAAGTGTCATGTATTCCTCTTCTACACTTCAAATGAATGTAAATGCGACACTTCCTTGCAAGGTAATAGCGTTTGCAGATGTCTACGTATCGTAGCAATAGAGTTCTAATGCTTCTTAAAACGCGACATCGCATCTCATTTCTATGTTTCATGGTAAGATATAATATGATTTGCGAAGTGTTATGTATTCCTCGTCTACACTTCAAATGAATGTAAATGCGACACTTCCTTGCAAGGAAATAGTGTTTGCAATTGTCTACCTATCGTAGCAATAGTTTTCTAATGCTTCTTAAAACGCGATATCGCATCTCATTTCTATGTTTCATGGTATGATATAATATGATTTGCGAAGTGTCATGTATTCCTCGATTACACTTCAAATGAATGTAAATGCGACACTTCCTTGCAAGGAAATAGCGTTTGCAGATGTCTACGTATCGAAGCAATAGAGTTCAAATGCTTCTTAAAACGAGATATTGCACCTCATATCTATGTTTCATGATAAGATATAATATTCATTGCGAATTGTTATGCATTCCTCGTCTACGATTCAAATGAATGTAAATGCAACACTTCCTTGCAAGGAAATAGCGTTTGCAGATGTCTACGTATCGTAGCAATAGAGTTCTAATGCTTCTTAAAACGCGATATCGCATCTCGTTTCTATGTTTCATGGTAAGATATAATATGATTTGCGAAGTGTTGTGTATTCCTCGTCTACACTTCAAATGAATGTAAATGCGACACGTCTTTGCAAGGAAATAGCGTTTGCAGATCTCAACGTATCGTAGCAATAGAGTTCATATGATTCTTAAAAAGCGATATCGCATCACATTTCTATGTTTCATGGTAAGATATAATATGATTTGCGAAGTGTTATGTATTCCTCGTCTACACATCAAATGCATGTAAATGCGACACTTTCTTGCAAGGAAATAGCATTTGCAGATGTCTACGTATCGTAGCAATGGATTTCTGCTGCTTCTTAAAACGCGATATCGCATCTCATTTCTATGTTTCATGGTAAGATATAATATGATTTGCGAAGTGTTATGTATTCCTAGTCTACACTTCAATTGAATGTATATGCGACACTTCCTTGCAAGGAAATAGCGTTTGCAAATGTCTACCTATCGTAGCAATAGTGTTCTAATGCTTCTTAAAACGCGATATCGCATCTCATTCCTATGTTTCATGGTAAGATATAATATGATTTGCGAAGTGTCATGTATTCCTCGTCTACACTTCAAATGAATGTAAATGCGACACTTCCTTGCAAGGAAATAGCGTTTGCAAATGTCTACCTATCGTAGCAGTAGTGTTCTAATGCTTCTTAAAACGCGATATCGCATCTCATTTCTATGTTTCATGGTAAGATATAATATGATTTGCGAAGTGTCATGTATTCCTCTTCTACACTTCAAATGAATGTAAATGCGACACTTCCTTGCGAGGAAATAGCGTTTGCAGATGTCTACGTATCGTAGCAATAGAGTTCTAATGCTTCTTAAAACGCGATATCGCATCTCATTTCTATGTTTCATGGTAAGATATAATATGATTTGCGAAGTGTTATGTATTCCTCGTCAACACATCAAATGAATGTAAATGCGACACTTTCTTGCAAGGAAATAGCATTTGCAGATGTCTACGTATCGTAGCAATGGATTTCTGCTGCTTCTTAAAACGCGATATCGCATCTCATTTCTATGTTTCATGGTAAGATATAATATGATTTGCGAAGTGTTATGTATTCCTAGTCTACACTTCAATTGAATGTAAATGCGACACTTCCTTGCAAGGAAATAGCGTTTGGAAATGTCTACCTATCGTAGCAATAGTGTTCTAATGCTTCTTAAAACGCGATATCGCATCTCATTTCTATGTTTCATGGTAAGATATAATATGATTTGCGAAGTGTCATGTATTCCTCGTCTACACTTCAAATGAATGCAAACGCGACACTTCCTTGCAAGGAAATAGCGTTTGCAAATGTCTACCTATCGTAGCAATAGTGTTCTAATGCTTCTTAAAACGCGATATCGCATCTCATTTCTATGTTTCATGGTAAGATATAATATGATTTGCGAAGTGTTATGTATTCCTCATCAACACATCATCTGATTGTAAATGCGACACTTCCTTGCAAGGAAATAGCGTTTGCAGATGTCTACGTATCGTAGCAATAGTGTTCTTATGATTCTTAAAACGCGATATCGCATCTCATTTCTACGTTTCATGGTAGGATATTATATGATTTGCGAAGTGTCATGTATTCCTCGTGTACACTTCAAATGAATGTAAATGCGACACTTCCTTGCTAGGAAATAGAGTCTGCAGATGTCTAGGTATCGTAGCAGTAGTGTTCTAATGCTTCTTAGAACGCTATGTCGCATCTCATTTCTATGTTTCATGGTAAGATATAATATGATTTGCGAAGTGTTATGTATTCCTCGTCTACACATCAAATGAATGTAAATGCGACATTTCCTTGCAAGGAAATAGCGTTTGCAGATGTCTACGTATCGTAGCAATAGAGTTCTTATGATTCTTAAAACGCGATATCGCTTCTCATTTCTATGTTTCATTTGTAAGGTATAATATGATTTGCGAAGTGTTATGTATCCGTCGTCTACACTTCAAATAAATGTAAATGCGACACTTCCTCGCTAGGGAATAGCGTTTGCAGATGCATACGTATCGTAGCAATGGATTTCTAATGCTTCTTAAAACGCCATATCGCATCTCGTTCCTATGTCTCATGGTAAGATATAATATGATTTGCGAAGTGTCATGTATTCCTCGTCTACACTTCAAATGAATGTAAATGCGACACTTCCTTGCAAGGAAATAGCGTTTGCAAATGTCTACCAATCGTAGCAATAGTGTTCTAGTGCTTCTTAAAACGCGATATCGCATCTCATTTCTATGTTTCATGGTAAGATATAATATGATTTGCGAAGTGTCATGTATTCCTCTTCTACACTTCAAATGAATGTAAATGCGAAACTTCCTTGCAAGGAAATAGCGTTTGCAGATGTCTACGTATCGTAGCAATAGAGTTCTAATGCTTCTTTAAACGCGATATCGCATCTCATTTCTATGTTTCATGGTAAGATATAATATGATTTGCGAAGAGTTATGTATTCCTCGTCTACACTTCAAATGAATGTAAATGCGACACTTCCTTGCAAGGAAATAGCGTTTGCAATTGTCTACCTATCGTAGCAATAGTTTTCTAATGCTTCTTAAAACGCGATATCGCATCTCATTTCTATGTTTCATGGTAAGATATAATATGATTTGCGAAGTGTCATGTATTCCTCTTCTACACTTCAAATGAATGTAAATGCGACACTTCCTTGCAAGGTAATAGCGTTTGCAGATGTCTACGTATCGTAGCAATAGAGTTCTAATGCTTCTTAAAACGCGATATCGCATCTCATTTCTATGTTTCATGGTAAGATATAATATGATTTGCGAAGTGTTATGTATTCCTCGTCTACACTTCAAATGAATGTAAATGCGACACTTCCTTGCAAGGAAATAGTGTTTGCAATTGTCTACCTATCGTAGCAATAGTTTTCTAATGCTTCTTAAAACGCGATATCGCATCTCATTTCTATGTTTCATGGTATGATATAATATGATTTGCGAAGTGTCATGTATTCCTCGATTACACTTCAAATGAATGTAAATGCGACACTTCCTTGCAAGGAAATAGCGTTTGCAGATGTCTACGTATCGAAGCAATAGAGTTCAAATGCTTCTTAAAACGAGATATTGCACCTCATATCTATGTTTCATGATAAGATATAATATTCATTGCGAATTGTTATGCATTCCTCGTCTACGATTCAAATGAATGTAAATGCAACACTTCCTTGCAAGGAAATAGCGTTTGCAGATGTCTACGTATCGTAGCAATAGAGTTCTAATGCTTCTTAAAACGCGATATCGCATCTCATTTCTATGTTTCATGGTAAGATATAATATGATTTGCGAAGTGTCATGTATTCCTCTTCTACACTTCAAATGAATGTAAATGCGACACTTCCTTGCGAGGAAATAGCGTTTGCAGATGTCTACGTATCGTAGCAATAGAGTTCTAATGCTTCTTAAAACGCGATATCGCATCTCATTTCTATGTTTCATGGTAAGATATAATATGATTTGCGAAGTGTTATGTATTCCTCGTCAACACATCAAATGAATGTAAATGCGACACTTTCTTGCAAGGAAATAGCATTTGCAGATGTCTACGTATCGTAGCAATGGATTTCTGCTGCTTCTTAAAACGCGATATCGCATCTCATTTCTATGTTTCATGGTAAGATATAATATGATTTGCGAAGTGTTATGTATTCCTAGTCTACACTTCAATTGAATGTAAATGCGACACTTCCTTGCAAGGAAATAGCGTTTGGAAATGTCTACCTATCGTAGCAATAGTGTTCTAATGCTTCTTAAAACGCGATATCGCATCTCATTTCTATGTTTCATGGTAAGATATAATATGATTTGCGAAGTGTCATGTATTCCTCGTCTACACTTCAAATGAATGTAAACGCGACACTTCCTTGCAAGGAAATAGCGTTTGCAAATGTCTACCTATCGTAGCAATAGTGTTCTAATGCTTCTTAAAACGCGATATCGCATCTCATTTCTATGTTTCATGGTAAGATATAATATGATTTGCGAAGTGTTATGTATTCCTCATCAACACATCATCTGATTGTAAATGCGACACTTCCTTGCAAGGAAATAGCGTTTGCAGATGTCTACGTATCGTAGCAATAGTGTTCTTATGATTCTTAAAACGCGATATCGCATCTCATTTCTACGTTTCATGGTAGGATATTATATGATTTGCGAAGTGTCATGTATTCCTCGTGTACACTTCAAATGAATGTAAATGCGACACTTCCTTGCTAGGAAATAGAGTCTGCAGATGTCTAGGTATCGTAGCAGTAGTGTTCTAATGCTTCTTAGAACGCTATGTCGCATCTCATTTCTATGTTTCATGGTAAGATATAATATGATTTGCGAAGTGTTATGTATTCCTCGTCTACACATCAAATGAATGTAAATGCGACATTTCCTTGCAAGGAAATAGCGTTTGCAGATGTCTACGTATCGTAGCAATAGAGTTCTTATGATTCTTAAAACGCGATATCGCTTCTCATTTCTATGTTTCATTTGTAAGGTATAATATGATTTGCGAAGTGTTATGTATCCGTCGTCTACACTTCAAATAAGTGTAAATGCGACACTTCCTCGCTAGGGAATAGCGTTTGCAGATGCATACGTATCGTAGCAATGGATTTCTAATGCTTCTTAAAACGCCATATCGCATCTCGTTCCTATGTCTCATGGTAAGATATAATATGATTTGCGAAGTGTCATGTATTCCTCGTCTACACTTCAAATGAATGTAAATGCGACACTTCCTTGCAAGGAAATAGCGTTTGCAAATGTCTACCAATCGTAGCAATAGTGTTCTAGTGCTTCTTAAAACGCGATATCGCATCTCATTTCTATGTTTCATGGTAAGATATAATATGATTTGCGAAGTGTCATGTATTCCTCTTCTACACTTCAAATGAATGTAAATGCGAAACTTCCTTGCAAGGAAATAGGGTTTGCAGATGTCTACGTATCGTAGCAATAGAGTTCTAATGCTTCTTTAAACGCGATATCGCATCTCATTTCTATGTTTCATGGTAAGATATAATATGATTTGCGAAGAGTTATGTATTCCTCGTCTACACTTCAAATGAATGTAAATGCGACACTTCCTTGCAAGGAAATAGCGTTTGCAATTGTCTACCTATCGTAGCAATAGTTTTCTAATGCTTCTTAAAACGCGATATCGCATCTCATTTCTATGTTTCATGGTAAGATATAATATGATTTGCGAAGTGTCATGTATTCCTCTTCTACACTTCAAATGAATGTAAATGCGACACTTCCTTGCAAGGTAATAGCGTTTGCAGATGTCTACGTATCGTAGCAATAGAGTTCTAATGCTTCTTAAAACGCGATATCGCATCTCATTTCTATGTTTCATGGTAAGATATAATATGATTTGCGAAGTGTTATGTATTCCTCGTCTACACTTCAAATGAATGTAAATGCGACACTTCCTTGCAAGGAAATAGTGTTTGCAATTGTCTACCTATCGTAGCAATAGTTTTCTAATGCTTCTTAAAACGCGATATCGCATCTCATTTCTATGTTTCATGGTATGATATAATATGATTTGCGAAGTGTCATGTATTCCTCGATTACACTTCAAATGAATGTAAATGCGACACTTCCTTGCAAGGAAATAGCGTTTGCAGATGTCTACGTATCGAAGCAATAGAGTTCAAATGCTTCTTAAAACGAGATATTGCACCTCATATCTATGTTTCATGATAAGATATAATATTCATTGCGAATTGTTATGCATTCCTCGTCTACGATTCAAATGAATGTAAATGCAACACTTCCTTGCAAGGAAATAGCGTTTGCAGATGTCTACGTATCGTAGCAATAGAGTTCTAATGCTTCTTAAAACGCGATATCGCATCTCGTTTCTATGTTTCATGGTAAGATATAATATGATTTGCGAAGTGTTGTGTATTCCTCGTCTACACTTCAAATGAATGTAAATGCGACACGTCTTTGCAAGGAAATAGCGTTTGCAGATCTCAACGTATCGTAGCAATAGAGTTCATATGATTCTTAAAAAGCGATATCGCATCACATTTCTATGTTTCATGGTAAGATATAATATGATTTGCGAAGTATTATGTATTCCTCGTCTACACATCAAATGCATGTAAATGCGACACTTTCTTGCAAGGAAATAGCATTTGCAGATGTCTACGTATCGTAGCAATGGATTTCTGCTGCTTCTTAAACCGCGATATCGCATCTCATTTCTATGTTTCATGGTAAGATATAATATGATTTGCGAAGTGTTATGTATTCCTAGTCTACACTTCAATTGAATGTATATGCGACACTTCCTTGCAAGGAAATAGCGTTTGCAAATGTCTACCTATCGTAGCAATAGTGTTCTAATGCTTCTTAAAACGCGATATCGCATCTCATTCCTATGTTTCATGGTAAGATATAATATGATTTGCGAAGTGTCATGTATTCCTCGTCTACACTTCAAATGAATGTAAATGCGACACTTCCTTGCAAGGAAATAGCGTTTGCAAATGTCTACCTATCGTAGCAGTAGTGTTCTAATGCTTCTTAAAACGCGATATCGCATCTCATTTCTATGTTTCATGGTAAGATATAATATGATTTGCGAAGTGTCATGTATTCCTCTTCTACACTTCAAATGAATGTAAATGCGACACTTCCTTGCGAGGAAATAGCGTTTGCAGATGTCTACGTATCGTAGCAATAGAGTTCTAATGCTTCTTAAAACGCGATATCGCATCTCATTTCTATGTTTCATGGTAAGATATAATATGATTTGCGAAGTGTTATGTATTCCTCGTCAACACATCAAATGGATGTAAATGCGACACTTTCTTGCAAGGAAATAGCATTTGCAGATGTCTACGTATCGTAGCAATGGATTTCTGCTGCTTCTTAAAACGCGATATCGCATCTCATTTCTATGTTTCATGGTAAGATATAATATGATTTGCGAAGTGTTATGTATTCCTAGTCTACACTTCAATTGAATGTAAATGCGACACTTCCTTGCAAGGAAATAGCGTTTGCAAATGTCTACCTATCGTAGCAATAGTGTTCTAATGCTTCTTAAAACGCGATATCGCATCTCATTTCTATGTTTCATGGTAAGATATAATATGATTTGCGAAGTGTCATGTATTCCTCGTCTACACTTCAAATGAATGTAAATGCGACACTTCCTTGCAAGGAAATAGCGTTTAGAAATGTCTACCTATCGTAGCAATAGTGTTCTAATGCTTCTTAAAACGCGATATCGCATCTCATTTCTATGTTTCATGGTAAGATATAATATGATTTGCGAAGTGTCATGTATTCCTCTTCTACACTTCAAATGAATGTAATGCGACACTTCCTTGCAAGGAAATAGCGTTTGCAGATGTCTACGTATCGTAGCAATAGAGTTCTAATGGTTCTTAAAACGCGATATCGCATCTCATTTCTATGTTTCATGGTAAGATATAATATGATTTGCGAAGTGTTATTTATACCTCGTCTACACATCAAATGAATGTAAATGCGACACTTTCTTGCAAGGAAATAGCATTTGCAGATGTCTACGTATCGTAGCAATGGATTTCTGCTGCTTCTTAAAACGCGATATCGCATCTCATTTCTATGTTTCATGGTAGGGTATAATATGATTTGCGGAGTGTCATGTATTCCTCGTCTACACTTCAAATGAATGTAAATGCGACACTTCCCTGCAAGGAAATAGCGTTTGCAGATGTCTAGGTATCGTAGCAATAGAGTTCAAATGCTTCTTAAAACGAGATATTGCATCTCATATCTATGTTTCACGATAAGATATAATATTCATTGCGAAGTGCTATGCATTCCTCGTCTACGATTCAAATGAATGTAAATGCAACACTTCCTTGCAAGGAAATAGCGTTTGCAGATGTCTACGTATCGTAGCAATAGAGTTCTAATGCTTCTTAAAACGCGATATCGCATCTCGTTTCTATGTTTCATGGTAAGATATAATATGATTTGCGAAGTGTTGTGTATTCCTCGTCTACACTTCAAATGAATGTAAATGCGACACTTCTTTGCAAGGAAATAGCGTTTGCAGATGTCTACGTATCGTAGCAATGGATTTCTGCTGCTTCTTAAAACGCGATATCGCATCTCATTTCTATGTTTCATGGTAAGATATAATATGATTTGCGAAGTGTTATGTATTCCTAGTCTACACTTCAATTGAATGTAAATGCGACACTTCCTTGCAAGGAAATAGCGTTTGCAAATGTCTACCTATCGTAGCAATAGTGTTCTAATGCTTCTTAAAACGCGATATCGCATCTCATTTCTATGTTTCATGGTAAGATATAATATGATTTGCAAAGTGTCATGTATTCCTCGTATACACTTCAAATGAATGTAAATGCGACACTTCCTTGCAAGGAAATAGCGTTTAGAAATGTCTACCTATCGTAGCAATAGTGTTCTAATGCTTCTTAAAACGCGCTATCGCATCTCATTTCTATGTTTCATGGTAAGATATAATATGATTTGCGAAGTGTCATGTATTCCTCTTCTACACTTCAAATGAATGTAAATGCGACACATCCTAGCAAGGAAATAGCGTTTGCAGATGTCTACGTATCGTAGCAATAGAGTTCTAATGCTTCTTAAAACGCGATATCGCATCTCATTTCTATGTTTCATGGTAAGATATAATATGATTTGCGAAGTGTTATTTATACCTTGTCTACACATCAAATGAATGTAAATGCGACACTTCCTTGCAACTAAATAGCGTTTGCAGATGTCTACGTATCGTAGCAATAGAATTCTAATGCTTCATAATCGCGATATCGCATCACATTTCTATGTTTCATGGTAAGATATAATATGATTTGCGAAGTGTCATGTATTCCTCGTTTACACTTCAAATGAATGTAAATGCGACACTTCCTTGCAAGGAAATAGCGTTTGCAGATGTCTACGTATCGTAGCAATAGAGTTCTTATGATTCTTAAAACGCGATATCGCATCTCATTTCTATGTTTCATGGTATGATATAATATGATTTGCGAAGTGTTATGTATTCCTCGTCTACACTTCAAATGAATGTAAATGCGACACTTCCTTGCAAGGAAATAGCGTTTGCAGATGTCTACGTATCGAAGCAACAGATTTCAAATGCTCCTTAAAACGATATATTGCATCTCATATCTACGTTTCATGATAAGATATAATATTCATTGCGAAGTGTTATGCATTCCTCGTCTACGATTCAAATGAAAGTAAATGCGACACTTCGTTGCAAGGAAATAGCGATTGCAGATGTCCTCGTATCGTAGCAATAGAGTTCAAATGCTTCTTAAAACGAGATATTGCATCTCATATCTATGTTTCATGATAAGATATAATATTCATTGCGAAGTGTTATGCATTCCTCGTCTACGATTCAAATGAAAGTAAATGCGACACATCGTTGCAAGGAAATAGCGATTGCAGATGTCTACGTATCGTAGCAATAGAGTTCATATGATCCTTAAAACGCGATATCGCATCTCATATCTATGTTTCAAGATGAGATATAATATTCATTGCGAAGTGTTATGCATTCCTCGTCTACGATTCAAATGAAAGTAAATGTGACACTTCGTTGCAAGGAAATAGCGATTGCAGATGTCTACGTATCGTAGCAATAGAGTTCTAATGCTTCTTAAAACGCGATATCGCATCTCATTTCTATGTTTCATGGTAAGATATAATATGATTCGCGAAGTGTTATGTATTCCTCGTCTACACTACAAATGAATGTAAATGCAACCCTTCCTTGCAAGGAAATAGCGTTTGCAGATGTCTACGTATCGAAGCAATAGAGTTCAAATGCTTCTTAAAACGAGATATTGCATCTCATATCTATGTTTCATGATAAGATATAATATTCTTTGCGAAGTGCTATGCATTCCTCCTCTACGATTCAAATGAATGTAAATGCGACACTTCCTTGCAAGGAAATAGCGTTTGCAAATGTCTACCTATCGTAGCAATAGTGTTCTAATGCTTCTTAAAACGCGATATCGCATCTCATTTCTATGTTTCATGGTAAGATATAATATGATTTGCGAAGTGTTATGTATTCCTCGTCTACACTTCAAATGAATGTAAATGCGACACTTCCTTGCAAGGAAATTGCGTTTGCAGATGTCTACGTATCGTAGCAATAGAGTTCTAATGCTTCTTAAAACGCGATATCGCATCACATTTCTATGTTTCATGGTAAGATATAATATGATTTGCGAAGTGTCATGTATTCCCCGTTTACACTTCAAATGAATGTAAATGCGACACTTCCTTGCAAGGAAATAGCGATTGCAGATGTCTACGTATCGTAGCAATAGAGTTCATATGATTCTTAAAACGCGATATCGCATCTCATATCTATGTTTCAAGATAAGATATAATATTCATTGCGAAGTGTTATGCATTCCTCGTCTACGATTCAAATGAATGTAAATGCAACACTTCCTTGCAAGGAAATAGCGTTTGCAGATGTCTACGTATCGTAGCAATAGAGTTCTAATGCTTCTTAAAACGCGTTATCGCATCTCGTTTCTATATTTCATGGTAAGATATAATATGATTTGCGAAATGTTGTGTATTCCTCGTCTACACTTCAAATGAATGTAAATGCGACACTTCTTTGCAAGGAAATAGCGTTTGCAGATGTCTACGTATCGTAGCAATAGAGTTCATATGATTCGTAAAAAGCGATATCGCATCACATTTCTATGTTTCATGGTAAGATATAATATGATTTGCGAAGTGTTATGTATTCCTCGTCTACACATCAAATGAATGTAAATGCGACACTTTCTTGCAAGGAAATAGCATTTGCAGATGTCTACGTATCGTAGCAATGGATTTCTGCTGCTTCTTAAAACGCGATATCGCATCTCATTTCTATGTTTCATGGTAAGATATAATATGATTTGCGAAGTGTTATGTATTCCTAGTCTACACTTCAATTGAATGTATATGCGACACTTCCTTGCAAGGAAATAGCGTTTGCAAATGTCTACCTATCGTAGCAATAGTGTTCTAATGCTTCTTAAAACGCGATATCGCATCTCATTTCTATGTTTCATGGTAAGATATAATATGATTTGCGAAGTGTCATGTATTCCTCTTCTACACTTCAAATGAATGTAAATGCGACACTTCCTTGCGAGGAAATAGCGTTTGCAGATGTCTACGTATCGTAGCAATAGAGTTCTAATGCTTCTTAAAACGCGATATCGCATCTCATTTCTATGTTTCATGGTAAGATATAATATGATTTGCGAAGTGTTATGTATTCCTCGTCAACACATCAAATGAATGTAAATGCGACACTTTCTTGCAAGGAAATAGCATTTGCAGATGTCTACGTATCGTAGCAATGGATTTCTGCTGCTTCTTAAAACGCGATATCGCATCTCATTTCTATGTTTCATGGTAAGATATAATATGATTTGCGAAGTGTTATGTATTCCTAGTCTACACTTCAATTGAATGTAAATGCGACACTTCCTTGCAAGGAAATAGCGTTTGCAAATGTCTACCTATCGTAGCAATAGTGTTCTAATGCTTCTTAAAACGCGATATCGCATCTCATTTCTATGTTTCATGGTAAGATATAATATGATTTGCGAAGTGTCATGTATTCCTCGTCTACACTTCAAATGAATGTAAATGCGACACTTCCTTGCAAGGAAATAGCGTTTAGAAATGTCTACCCTATCGTAGCAATAGTGTTCTAATGCTTCTTAAAACGCGATATCGCATCTCATTTCTATGTTTCATGGTAAGATATAATATGATTTGCGAAGTGTCATGTATTCCTCTTCTACACTTCAAATGAATGTAAATGCGACACTTCCTTGCAAGGAAATAGCGTTTGCAGATGTCTACGTATCGTAGCAATAGAGTTCTAATGGTTCTTAAAACGCGATATCGCATCTCATTTCTATGTTTCATGGTAAGATATAATATGATTTGCGAAGTGTTATTTATACCTCGTCTACACATCAAATGAATGTAAATGCGACACTTTCTTGCAAGGAAATAGCATTTGCAGATGTCTACGTATCGTAGCAATGGATTTCTGCTGCTTCTTAAAACGCGATATCGCATCTCATTTCTATGTTTCATGGTAGGGTATAATATGATTTGCGGAGTGTCATGTATTCCTCGTCTACACTTCAAATGAATGTAAATGCGACACTTCCCTGCAAGGAAATAGCGTTTGCAGATGTCTAGGTATCGTAGCAATAGAGTTCAAATGCTTCTTAAAACGAGATATTGCATCTCATATCTATGTTTCATGGTAAGATATAATATGATTTGCAAAGTGTCATGTATTCCTCGTATACACTTCAAATGAATGTAAATGCGACACTTCCTTGCAAGGAAATAGCGTTAGAAATGTCTACCTATCGTAGCAATAGTGTTCTAATGCTTCTTAAAACGCGATATCGCATCTCATTTCTATGTTTCATGGTAAGATATAATATGATTTGCGAAGTGTCATGTATTCCTCTTCTACACTTCAAATGAATGTAAATGCGACACATCCTAGCAAGGAAATAGCGTTTGCAGATGTCTACGTATCGTAGCAATAGAGTTCTAATGCTTCTTAAAACGCGATATCGCATCTCATTTCTATGTTTCATGGTAAGATATAATATGATTTGCGAAGTGTTATTTATACCTTGTCTACACATCAAATGAATGTAAATGCGACACTTCCTTGCAACTAAATAGCGTTTGCAGATGTCTAGGTATCGTAGCAATAGAATTCTAATGCTTCTTAAATCGCGATATCGCATCACATTTCTATGTTTCATGGTAAGATATAATATGATTTGCGAAGTGTCATGTATTCCTCGTTTACACTTCAAATGAATGTAAATGCGACACTTCCTTGCAAGGAAATAGCGTTTGCAGATGTCTACGTATCGTAGCAATAGAGTTCTTATGATTCTTAAAACGCGATATCGCATCTCATTTCTATGTTTCATGGTATGATATAATATGATTTTGCGAAGTGTTATGTATTCCTCGTCTACACTTCAAATGAATGTAAATGCGACACTTCCTTGCAAGGAAATAGCGTTTGCAGATGTCTACGTATCGAAGCAACAGATTTCAAATGCTCCTTAAAACGATATATTGCATCTCATATCTACGTTTCATGATAAGATATAATATTCATTGCGAAGTGTTATGCATTCCTCGTCTACGATTCAAATGAAAGTAAATGCGACACTTCGTTGCAAGGAAATAGCGATTGCAGATGTCCTCGTATCGTAGCAATAGAGTTCAAATGCTTCTTAAAACGAGATATTGCATCTCATATCTATGTTTCATGATAAGATATAATATTCATTGCGAAGTGTTATGCATTCCTCGTCTACGATTCAAATGAAAGTAAATGCGACACATCGTTTGCAAGGAAATAGCGATTGCAGATGTCTACGTATCGTAGCAATAGAGTTCATATGATCCTTAAAACGCGATATCGCATCTCATATCTATGTTTCAAGATAAGATATAATATTCATTGCGAAGTGTTATGCATTCCTCGTCTACGATTCAAATGAAAGTAAATGTGACACTTCGTTGCAAGGAAATAGCGATTGCAGATGTCTACGTATCGTAGCAATAGAGTTCTAATGCTTCTTAAAACGCGATATCGCATCTCATTTCTATGTTTCATGGTAAGATATAATATGATTCGCGAAGTGTTATGTATTCCTCGTCTACACTACAAATGAATGTAAATGCAACCTTCCTTGCAAGGAAATAGCGTTTGCAGATGTCTACGTATCGAAGCAATAGAGTTCAAATGCTTCTTAAAACGAGATATTGCATCTCATATCTATGTTTCATGATAAGATATAATATTCTTTGCGAAGTGCTATGCATTCCTCCTCTACGATTCAAATGAATGTAAATGCGACACTTCCTTGCAAGGAAATAGCGTTTGCAAATGTCTACCTATCGTAGCAATAGTGTTCTAATGCTTCTTAAAACGCGATATCGCATCTCATTTCTATGTTTCATGGTAAGATATAATATGATTTGCGAAGTGTTATGTATTCCTCGTCTACACTTCAAATGAATGTAAATGCGACACTTCCTTGCAAGGAAATTGCGTTTGCAGATGTCTACGTATCGTAGCAATAGAGTTCTAATGCTTCTTAAAACGCGATATCGCATCACATTTCTATGTTTCATGGTAAGATATAATATGATTTGCGAAGTGTCATGTATTCCCCGTTTACACTTCAAATGAATGTAAATGCGACACTTCCTTGCAAGGAAATAGCGATTGCAGATGTCTACGTATCGTAGCAATAGAGTTCATATGATTCTTAAAACGCGATATCGCATCTCATATCTATGTTTTCAAGATAAGATATAATATTCATTGCGAAGTGTTATGCATTCCTCGTCTACGATTCAAATGAATGTAAATGCAACACTTCCTTGCAAGGAAATAGCGTTTGCAGATGTCTACGTATCGTAGCAATAGAGTTCTAATGCTTCTTAAAACGCGTTATCGCATCTCGTTTCTATATTTCATGGTAAGATATAATATGATTTGCGAAATGTTGTGTATTCCTCGTCTACACTTCAAATGAATGTAAATGCGACACTTCTTTGCAAGGAAATAGCGTTTTGCAGATGTCTACGTATCGTAGCAATAGAGTTCATATGATTCTTAAAAAGCGATATCGCATCACATTTCTATGTTTCATGGTAAGATATAATATGATTTGCGAAGTGTTATGTATTCCTAGTCTACACTTCAATTGAATGTAAATGCGACACTTCCTTGCAAGGAAATAGCGTTTGCAAATGTCTACCTATCGTAGCAATAGTGTTCTAATGCTTCTTAAAACGCGATATCGCATCTCATTTCTATGTTTCATGGTAAGATATAATATGATTTGCGAAGTGTCATGTATTCCTCGTCTACACTTCAAATGAATGTAAATGCGACACTTCCTTGCAAGGAAATAGCGTTTAGAAATGTCTACCTATCGTAGCAATAGTGTTCTAATGCTTCTTAAAAACGCGATATCGCATCTCATTTCTATGTTTCATGGTAAGATATAATATGATTTGCGAAGTGTCAATGTATTCCTCTTCTACACTTCAAATGAATGTAAATGCGACACTTCCTTGCAAGGAAATAGCGTTTGCAGATGTCTACGTATCGTAGCAATAGAGTTCTAATGGTTCTTAAAACGCGATATCGCATCTCATTTCTATGTTTCATGGTAAAGATATAATATGATTTGCGAAGTGTTATTTATACCTCGTCTACACATCAAATGAATGTAAATTGCGACACTTTCTTGCAAGGAAATAGCATTTGCAGATGTCTACGTATCGTAGCAATGGATTTCTGCTGCTTCTTAAAACGCGATATCGCATCTCATTTCTATGTTTTCATGGTAGGGTATAATATGATTTGCGGAGTGTCATGTATTCCTCGTCTACACTTCAAATGAATGTAAATGCGACACTTCCCTGCAAGGAAATAGCGTTTGCAGATGTCTAGGTATCGTAGCAATAGAGTTCAAATGCTTCTTAAAACGAGATATTGCATCTCATATCTATGTTTCATGGTAAGATATAATATGATTTTGCGAAGTGTCATGTATTCCTCGTTTACACTTCAAACGAATGTAAATGCGACACTTCCTTGCAAGGAAATAGCGTTTGCAGATGTCCACGTAATCGTAGCAATAGAGTTCTTATGATTCTTAAAACGCGGATATCGCATCTCATTTCTATGTTTCATGGTATGATATAATATGATTTGCGAAGTGTTATGTATTCCTCGTCTACACTTCAAATGAATGTAAATGCGACACTTCCTTGCAAGGAAATAGCGTTTGCAGATGTCTACGTATCGAAGCAACAGATTTCAAATGCTCCTTAAAACGATATATTGCATCTCATATCTACGTTTCATGATAAGATATAATATTCATTGCGAAGTGTTATGCATTCCTCGTCTACGATTCAAATGAAAGTAAATGCGACACTTCGTTGCAAGGAAATAGCGATTGCAGATGTCCTCGTATCGTAGCAATAGAGTTCAAATGCTTCTTAAAACGAGATATTGCATCTCATATCTATGTTTCATGATAAGATATAATATTCATTGCGAAGTGTTATGCATTCCTCGTCTACGATTCAAATGAAAGTAAATGCGACACTTCGTTGCAAGGAAATAGCGATTGCAGATGTCTACGTATCGTAGCAATAGAGTTCATATGATCCTTAAAACGCGATATCGCATCTCATATCTATGTTTCAAGATAAGATATAATATTCATTGCGAAGTGTTATGCATTCCTCGTCTACGATTCAAATGAAAGTAAATGTGGACACTTCGTTGCAAGGAAATAGCGATTGCAGATGTCTACGTATCGTAGCAATAGAGTTCTAATGCTTCTTAAAACGCGATATCGCATCTCATTTCTATGTTTCATGGTAAGATATAATATGATTCGCGAAGTGTTATGTATTCCTCGTCTACACTACAAATGAATGTAAATGCAACCCTTCCTTGCAAGGAAATAGCGTTTGCAGATGTCTACGTATCGAAGCAATAGAGTTCAAATGCTTCTTAAAACGAGATATTGCATCTCATATCTATGTTTCATGATAAGATATAATATTCTTTGCGAAGTGCTATGCATTCCTCCTCTACGATTCAAATGAATGTAAATGCGACACTTCCTTGCAAGGAAATAGCGTTTGCAAATGTCTACCTATCGTAGCAATAGTGTTCTAATGCTTCTTAAAACGCGATATCGCATCTCATTTCTATGTTTCATGGTAAGATATAATATGATTTGCGAAGTGTTATGTATTCCTCGTCTACACTTCAAATGAATGTAAATGCGACACTTCCTTGCAAGGAAATTGCGTTTGCGGATGTCTACGTATCGTAGCAATAGAGTTCTAATGCTTCTTAAAAACGCGATATCGCATCACATTTCTATGTTTCATGGTAAGATATAATATGATTTGCGAAGTGTCATGTATTCCCCGTTTACACTTCAAATGGAATGTAAATGCGACACTTCCTTGCAAGGAAATAGCGATTGCAGATGTCTACGTATCGTAGCAATAGAGTTCATATGATTCTTAAAACGCGATATCGCATCTCATATCTATGTTTCAAGATAAGATATAATATTCATTGCGAAGTGTTATGCATTCCTCGTCTACGATTCAAATGAAAGTAAATGCGACACTTTCTTGCAAGGAAATAGCGTTTGCAGATGTCTACGTATCGTAGCAATGGATTTCTGATGCTTCTTAAAACGCGATATCGCATCTCATTTCTGTGTTTCATGGTAAGATATAATATGATTTGCGAAGTGTTATGTATTCCTCGTCTACACTTCAAATGAATGTAAATGCGACACTTTCTTGCAAGGAAATAGCGTTTGCAGATGTCTACGTATCGTAGCAATAGAGTTCTGATGCTTCTTAAAACGCGATATCGCATCACATTTCTATGTTTCATGGTAAGATGTAATATGATTTGCGAAGTGTCATGTATTCCTCGTTTACACTTCAAATGAATGTAAATGCGGACACTTCCTTGCAAGGAAATAGCGTTTGCAGATGTCTACGTATCGAAGCAATAGAGTTCAAATGCTTCATAAAACGAGATATTGCATCTCATATCTTTGTTTCATGATAAGATATAATATTCATTGCGAAGTGTTATGCATTCCTCGTCTACGATTCAAATGAATGTAAATGCAACACTTCCTTGCAAGGAAATAGCGTTTGCAGATCTCTACGTATCGTAGCAATAGAGTTCTAATGCTTCTTAAAACGCGTTTATCGCATCTCGTTTCTATATTTCATGGTAAGATATAATATGATTTGCGAAATGTTGTGTATTCCTCGTCTACACTTCAAATGAATGTAAATGCGACACTTCTTTGCAAGGAAATAGCGTTTGCAGATGTCTACGTATCGTAGCAATAGAGTTCTTATGATTCTTAAAACGCGATATCGCATCACATTTCTATGTTTCATGGTAAGATATAATATGATTTGCGAAGTGTTATGTATTCCTCGTCTACACATCAAATGAATGTAAATGCGACACTTTCTTGCAAGGAAATAGCATTTGCAGATGTCTACGTATCGTAGCAATGGATTTCTGCTGCTTCTTAAAACGCGATATCGCAACTCATTTCTATGTTTCATGGTAAGATATAATATGATTTGCGAAGTGTTATGTATTCCTAGTCTACACTTCAAATGAATGTAAATGCGTCACTTCCTTGCAAGGAAATAGCGTTTGCAAATGTCTACCTATCGTAGCAATAGTGTTCTAATGCTTCTTAAAAACGCGATATCGCATCTCATTTCTATGTTTCATGGTAAGATATAATATGATTTGCGAAGTGTTATGCATTCCTCGTCTACGATTCAAATGAAAGTAAATGCGACACTTCCTTGCAAGGAAATAGCGATTGCAGATGTCTACGTATCGTAGAAATAGAGTTCATATGATTCTTAAAACGCGATATCGCATCTCATATCTATGTTTCAAGATAAGATATAATATTCATTGCGAAGTGTTATGCATTCTTCGTCTACGAATCAAATGAAAGTAAAGGCGACACTTTCTTGCAAGGAAATAGCGTTTGCAGATGTCTACGTATCGTAGCAATGGATTTCTGATGCTTCTTAAAACGCGATATCGCATCTCATTTCTATGTTTCATGGTAAGATATAATATGATTTGCGAAGTGTCATGTATTCCTCGTCCACACTTCAAATGAATGTAAATGCGACACCTCCTTGCTAGGAAATAGCGTCTGCTGATGTCTAGGTATCGTAGAAATAGAGTTCTAATGCTTCTTAAAACGCGATATCGCATCACATTTCTATGTTTCATGGTAAGATATAATATGATTTGCGAAGTGTCATGTATTCCTCGTTTACACTTCAAATGGATGTAAATGCGACACTTCCTTCCAAGGAAATAGCGATTGCAGATGTCTACGTATCGTAGCAATAGAGTTCATATGATTCTTAAAACGCGATATCGCATCTCATATCTATGTTTCAAGATAAGATATAATATTCATTGCGAAGTGTTATGCATTCCTCGTCTACGATTCAAATGAAAGTAAATGCGACGCTTTCTTGCAAGGAACTAGCATTTGCAGATGTCTACGTATCGTAGCAATGGATTTCTGCTGCTTCTTAAAACGCGACATCGCATCTCATTTCTATGTTTCATGGTAAGATATAATATAATTTGCGAAGTGTTATGTATTCCTAGTCTACACTTCAATTGAATGTAAATGCGACACTTCCTTGCTAGGAAATAGCGTTTGCAAATGTCAACCTATCGTAGCAATAGTGTTCTAATGCTTCTTAAAACGCGATATCGCATCTCATTTCTATGTTTCATGGTAAGATATAATATGATTTGCGAAGTGTTATGTATTCCTCGTCTACACATCAAATGAATGTAAATGCGACACTTTCTTGCAAGGAAATAGCATTTGCAGATGTCTACATATCGTAGCAATGGATTTCTGATGCTTCTTAAAACGCGATATCGCATCTCATTTCTATGTTTCATGGTAAGATATAATATGATTTGCGAAGTGTTATGTATTCCTCGTCTACACTTCAAATGAATGTAAATGCGACACTTCCTTGCAAGGAAATAGCGTTTGCAATTGTCTACCTATCGTAGCAATAGTATTCTAATGCTTCTTAAAACGCGATATCGCATCTCATTTCTATGTTTCATGGTAAGATATAATATGATTTGCGAAGTGTCATGTATTCATCGATTACACTTCAAATGAATGTAAATGCGACACTTCCTTGCAAGGAAATAGCGTTTGCAGATGTCTACGTATCGAAGCAATAGAGTTCAAATGCTTCTTAAAACGAGATATTGCATCTCATATCTATGTTTCATGATAAGATATAATATTCATTGCGAAGTGTTATGCATTCCTCGTCTACGATTCAAATGAATGTAAATGCAACACTTCCTTGCAAGGAAATAGCGTTTGCAGATGTCTACGTATCGTAGCAATAGAGTTCTAATGCTTCTTAAAACGCGATATCGCATCTCGTTTCTATGTTTCATGGTAAGATATAATATGATTTGCGAAGTGTTGTGTATTCCTCGTCTACACTTCAAATGAATGTAAATGCGACACTTCTTTGCAAGGAAATAGCGTTTGCAGATGTCTACGTATCGTAGCAATAGAGTTCATATGATTCTTAAAACGCGATATCGCATCACATTTCTATGTTTCATGGTAAGATATAATATGATTTGCGAAGTGTTATGTATTCCTCGTCTACACATCAAATGAATGTAAATGCGACACTTTCTTGCAAGGAAATAGCATTTGCAGATGTCTACATATCGTAGCAATGGATTTCTGCTGCTTCTTAAAACGCGATATCGCATCTCATTTCTATGTTTCATGGTAAGATATAATATGATTTGCGAAGTGTTATGTATTCCTAGTCTACACTTCAATTGAATGTAAATGCGACACTTCCTTGCAAGGAAATAGCGTTTGCAAATGTCTACCTATCGTAGCAATAGTGTTCTAATGCTTCTTAAAACGCGATATCGCATCTCATTTCTATGTTTCATGGTAAGATATAATATGATTTGCGAAGTGTCATGTATTCCTCGTCTACACTTCAAATGAATGTAAATGCGACACTTCCTTGCAAGGAAATAGCGTTTGCAAATGTCTACCTATCGTAGCAATAGTGTTCTAATGCTTCTTAAAACGCGATATCGCATCTCATTTCTATGTTTCATGGTAAGATATAATATGATTTGCGAAGTGTCATGTATTCCTCTTCTACTCTTCAAATGAAGGTAAATGCGACACTTCCTTGCAAGGAAATAGCGTTTGCAGATGTCTGCGTATCGTAGCTATAGAGTTCTAATGCTTCTTAAAACGCGATATCGCATCTCATTTCTATGTTTCATGGTAAGATATAATATGATTTGCGAAGTGTTATGTATTCCTCGTCTACACATCAAATGAATGTAAATGCGACACTTTCTTGCAAGGAAATAGCATTTGCAGATGTCTACGTATCGTAGCAATGGATTTCTGCTGCTTCTTAAAACGCGATATCGCATCACATTTCTATGCTTCATGGTAAGATATAATATGATTTGCGAAGTGCTATGTATTCCTAGTCTACACTTCAATTGAATGTAAATGCGACACTTCCTTGCAAGGAAATAGCGTTTGCAAATGTCTACCTATCGTAGCAATAGTGTTCTAATGCTTCTTAAAACGCGATATCGCATCTCATTTCTATGTTTCATGGTAAGATATAATATGATTTGCGAAGTGTCATGTATTCCTCGTCTACACTTCAAATGAATGTAAATGCGACACTTCCTTGCAAGGAAATAGCGTTTGCAAATGTCTACCTATCGTAGCAATAGTGTTCTAGTGCTTCTCAAAACGCGATATCGCATCTCATTTCTATGTTTCATGGTAAGATATAATATGATTTGCGAAGTGTCATGTATTCCTCTTCTACACTTCAAATGAATGTAAATGCGACACTTCCTTGCAAGGAAATAACGTTTGCAGATGTCTACGTATCGTAGCAATAGAGTTCTAATGGTTCTTAAAACGCGATATCGCATCTCATTTCTATGTTTCATGGTAAGATATAATATGATTTGCGAAGTGTTATTTATACCTCGTCTACACATCAAATGAATGTAAATGCGACACTTTCTTGCAAGGAAATAGCATTTGCAGATGTCTACGTATCGTAGCAATGGATTTCTGCTGCTTCTTAAAACGCTTTATCGCATCTCATTTCTATGTTTCATGGTAAGATATAATATGATTTGCGGAGTGTCATGTATTCCTCGTCTACACTTCAAATGAATGTAAATGCGACACTTCCCTGCAAGGAAATAGCGTTTGCAGATGTCTAGGTATCGTAGCAATAGAGTTCTAATGCTTCTTAAAACGCGATATCGCATCTCATTTCTATGTTTCATGGTAAGATGTAATATGATTTGCGAAGTGTTATGTATCCCTCGTCTACACTTCAAATGAATGTAAATGCGACACTTCCTTGCAAGGAAATAGCGTTTGCAGATGTCTACGTATCGTAGCAATAGAGTTCTTATGATTCTTAAAACGCGATATCGCATCTCATTTCTATGTTTCATGGTATGATATAATATGATTTGCGAAGTGTTATGTATTCCTCGTCTACACTTCAAATGAATGTAAATGCGACACTTCCTTGCAAGGAAATAGCGTTTGCAGATGTCTACGTATCGAAGCAACAGATTTCAAATGCTCCTTAAAACGATATATTGCATCTCATATCTACGTTTCATGATAAGATATAATATTCATTGCGAAGTGTTATGCATTCCTCGTCTACGATTCAAATGAAAGTAAATGCGACACTTCGTTGCAAGGAAATAGCGATTGCAGATGTCCTCGTATCGTAGCAATAGAGTTCAAATGCTTCTTAAAACGAGATATTGCATCTCATATCTATGTTTCATGATAAGATATAATATTCATTGCGAAGTGTTATGCATTCCTCGTCTACGATTCAAATGAAAGTAAATGCGACACATCGTTGCAAGGAAATAGCGATTGCAGATGTCTACGTATCGTAGCAATAGAGTTCATATGATCCTTAAAACGCGATATCGCATCTCATATCTATGTTTCAAGATAAGATATAATATTCATTGCGAAGTGTTATGCATTCCTCGTCTACGATTCAAATGAAAGTAAATGTGACACTTCGTTGCAAGGAAATAGCGATTGCAGATGTCTACGTATCGTAGCAATAGAGTTCTAATGCTTCTTAAAACGCGATATCGCATCTCATTTCTATGTTTCATGGTAAGATATAATATGATTCGCGAAGTGTTATGTATTCCTCGTCTACACTACAAATGAATGTAAATGCAACCCTTCCTTGCAAGGAAATAGCGTTTGCAGATGTCTACGTATCGAAGCAATAGAGTTCAAATGCTTCTTAAAACGAGATATTGCATCTCATATCTATGTTTCATGATAAGATATAATATTCTTTGCGAAGTGCTATGCATTCCTCCTCTACGATTCAAATGAATGTAAATGCGACACTTCCTTGCAAGGAAATAGCGTTTGCAAATGTCTACCTATCGTAGCAATAGTGTTCTAATGCTTCTTAAAACGCGATATCGCATCTCATTTCTATGTTTCATGGTAAGATATAATATGATTTGCGAAGTGTTATGTATTCCTCGTCTACACTTCAAATGAATGTAAATGCGACACTTCCTTGCAAGGAAATTGCGTTTGCAGATGTCTACGTATCGTAGCAATAGAGTTCTAATGCTTCTTAAAACGCGATATCGCATCACATTTCTATGTTTCATGGTAAGATATAATATGATTTGCGAAGTGTCATGTATTCCCCGTTTACACTTCAAATGAATGTAAATGCGACACTTCTTTGCAAGGAAATAGCGTTTGCAGATGTCTACGTATCGTAGCAATAGAGTTCATATGATTCTTAAAAAGCGATATCGCATCACATTTCTATGTTTCATGGTAAGATATAATATGATTTGCGAAGTGTTATGTATTCCTCGTCTACACATCAAATGAATGTAAATGCGACACTTTCTTGCAAGGAAATAGCATTTGCAGATGTCTACGTATCGTAGCAATGGATTTCTGCTGCTTCTTAAAACGCGATATCGCATCTCATTTCTATGTTTCATGGTAAGATATAATATGATTTGCGAAGTGTTATGTATTCCTAGTCTACACTTCAATTGAATGTATATGCGACACTTCCTTGCAAGGAAATAGCGTTTGCAAATGTCTACCTATCGTAGCAATAGTGTTCTAATGCTTCTTAAAACGCGATATCGCATCTCATTTCTATGTTTCATGGTAAGATATAATATGATTTGCGAAGTGTCATGTATTCCTCTTCTACACTTCAAATGAATGTAAATGCGACACTTCCTTGCGAGGAAATAGCGATTGCAGATGTCTACGTATCGTAGCAATAGAGTTCTAATGCTTCTTAAAACGCGATATCGCATCTCATTTCTATGTTTCATGGTAAGATATAATATGATTTGCGAAGTGTTATGTATTCCTAGTCTACACTTCAATTGAATGTAAATGCGACACTTCCTTGCAAGGAAATAGCGTTTGCAAATGTCTACCTATCGTAGCAATAGTGTTCTAATGCTTCTTAAAACGCGATATCGCATCTCATTTCTATGTTTCATGGTAAGATATAATATGATTTGCGAAGTGTCATGTATTCCTCGTCTACACTTCAAATGAATGTAAATGCGACACTTCCTTGCAAGGAAATAGCGTTTAGAAATGTCTACCTATCGTAGCAATAGTGTTCTAATGCTTCTTAAAACGCGATATCGCATCTCATTTCTATGTTTCATGGTAAGATATAATATGATTTGCGAAGTGTCATGTATTCCTCTTCTACACTTCAAATGAATGTAAATGCGACACTTCCTTGCAAGGAAATAGCGTTTGCAGATGTCTACGTATCGTAGCAATAGAGTTCTAATGGTTCTTAAAACGCGATATCGCATCTCATTTCTATGTTTCATGGTAAGATATAATATGATTTGCGAAGTGTTATTTATACCTCGTCTACACATCAAATGAATGTAAATGCGACACTTTCTTGCAAGGAAATAGCATTTGCAGATGTCTACGTATCGTAGCAATGGATTTCTGCTGCTTCTTAAAATGCGATATCGCATCTCATTTCTATGTTTCATGGTAGGGTATAATATGATTTGCGGAGTGTCATGTATTCCTCGTCTACACTTCAAATGAATGTAAATGCGACACTTCCCTGCAAGGAAATAGCGTTTGCAGATGTCTAGGTATCGTAGCAATAGAGTTCAAATGCTTCTTAAAACGAGATATTGCATCTCATATCTATGTTTCATGGTAAGATATAATATGATTTGCGAAGTGTCATGTATTCCTCGTTTACACTTCAAACGAATGTAAATGCGACACTTCCTTGCAAGGAAATAGCGTTTGCAGATGTCCACGTATCGTAGCAATAGAGTTCTTATGATTCTTAAAACGCGATATCGCATCTCATTTCTATGTTTCATGGTATGATATAATATGATTTGCGAAGTGTTATGTATTCCTCGTCTACACTTCAAATGAATGTAAATGCGACACTTCCTTGCAAGGAAATAGCGTTTGCAGATGTCTACGTATCGAAGCAACAGATTTCAAATGCTCCTTAAAACGATATATTGCATCTCATATCTACGTTTCATGATAAGATATAATATTCATTGCGAAGTGTTATGCATTCCTCGTCTACGATTCAAATGAAAGTAAATGCGACACTTCGTTGCAAGGAAATAGCGATTGCAGATGTCCTCGTATCGTAGCAATAGAGTTCAAATGCTTCTTAAAACGAGATATTGCATCTCATATCTATGTTTCATGATAAGATATAATATTCATTGCGAAGTGTTATGCATTCCTCGTCTACGATTCAAATGAAAGTAAATGCGACACTTCGTTGCAAGGAAATAGCGATTGCAGATGTCTACGTATCGTAGCAATAGAGTTCATATGATCCTTAAAACGCGATATCGCATCTCATATCTATGTTTCAAGATAAGATATAATATTCATTGCGAAGTGTTATGCATTCCTCGTCTACGATTCAAATGAAAGTAAATGTGACACTTCGTTGCAAGGAAATAGCGATTGCAGATGTCTACGTATCGTAGCAATAGAGCTCTAATGCTTCTTAAAACGCGATATCGCATCTCATTTCTATGTTTCATGGTAAGATATAATATGATTCGCGAAGTGTTATGTATTCCTCGTCTACACTACAAATGAATGTAAATGCAACCCTTCCTTGCAAGGAAATAGCGTTTGCAGATGTCTACGTATCGAAGCAATAGAGTTCAAATGCTTCTTAAAACGAGATATTGCATCTCATATCTATGTTTCATGATAAGATATAATATTCTTTGCGAAGTGCTATGCATTCCTCCTCTACGATTCAAATGAATGTAAATGCGACACTTCCTTGCAAGGAAATAGCGTTTGCAAATGTCTACCTATCGTAGCAATAGTGTTCTAATGCTTCTTAAAACGCGATATCGCATCTCATTTCTATGTTTCATGGTAAGATATAATATGATTTGCGAAGTGTTATGTATTCCTCGTCTACACTTCAAATGAATGTAAATGCGACACTTCCTTGCAAGGAAATTGCGTTTGCGGATGTCTACGTATCGTAGCAATAGAGTTCTAATGCTTCTTAAAACGCGATATCGCATCACATTTCTATGTTTCATGGTAAGATATAATATGATTTGCGAAGTGTCATGTATTCCCCGTTTACACTTCAAATGAATGTAAATGCGACACTTCCTTGCAAGGAAATAGCGATTGCAGATGTCTACGTATCGTAGCAATAGAGTTCATATGATTCTTAAAACGCGATATCGCATCTCATATCTATGTTTCAAGATAAGATATAATATTCATTGCGAAGTGTTATGCATTCCTCGTCTACGATTCAAATGAAAGTAAATGCGACACTTTCTTGCAAGGAAATAGCGTTTGCAGATGTCTACGTATCGTAGCAATGGATTTCTGATGCTTCTTAAAACGCGATATCGCATCTCATTTCTGTGTTTCATGGTAAGATATAATATGATTTGCGAAGTGTTATGTATTCCTCGTCTACACTTCAAATGAATGTAAATGCGACACTTTCTTGCAAGGAAATAGCGTTTGCAGATGTCTACGTATCGTAGCAATAGAGTTCTGATGCTTCTTAAAACGCGATATCGCATCACATTTCTATGTTTCATGGTAAGATGTAATATGATTTGCGAAGTGTCATGTATTCCTCGTTTACACATCAAATGAATGTAAATGCGACACTTCCTTGCAAGGAAATAGCGTTTGCAGATGTCTACGTATCGAAGCAATAGAGTTCAAATGCTTCATAAAACGAGATATTGCATCTCATATCTTTGTTTCATGATAAGATATAATATTCATTGCGAAGTGTTATGCATTCCTCGTCTACGATTCAAATGAATGTAAATGCAACACTTCCTTGCAAGGAAATAGCGTTTGCAGATCTCTACGTATCGTAGCAATAGAGTTCTAATGCTTCTTAAAACGCGTTATCGCATCTCGTTTCTATATTTCATGGTAAGATATAATATGATTTGCGAAATGTTGTGTATTCCTCGTCTACACTTCAAATGAATGTAAATGCGACACTTCTTTGCAAGGAAATAGCGTTTGCAGATGTCTACGTATCGTAGCAATAGAGTTCTTATGATTCTTAAAACGCGATATCGCATCACATTTCTATGTTTCATGGTAAGATATAATATGATTTGCGAAGTGTTATGTATTCCTCGTCTACACATCAAATGAATGTAAATGCGACACTTTCTTGCAAGGAAATAGCATTTGCAGATGTCTACGTATCGTAGCAATGGATTTCTGCTGCTTCTTAAAACGCGATATCGCAACTCATTTCTATGTTTCATGGTAAGATATAATATGATTTGCGAAGTGTTATGTATTCCTAGTCTACACTTCAAATGAATGTAAATGCGTCACTTCCTTGCAAGGAAATAGCGTTTGCAAATGTCTACCTATCGTAGCAATAGTGTTCTAATGCTTCTTAAAACGCGATATCGCATCTCATTTCTATGTTTCATGGTAAGATATAATATGATTTGCGAAGTGTTATGCATTCCTCGTCTACGATTCAAATGAAAGTAAATGCGACACTTCCTTGCAAGGAAATAGCGATTGCAGATGTCTACGTATCGTAGAAATAGAGTTCATATGATTCTTAAAACGCGATATCGCATCTCATATCTATGTTTCAAGATAAGATATAATATTCATTGCGAAGTGTTATGCATTCTTCGTCTACGAATCAAATGAAAGTAAAGGCGACACTTTCTTGCAAGGAAATAGCGTTTGCAGATGTCTACGTATCGTAGCAATGGATTTCTGATGCTTCTTAAAACGCGATATCGCATCTCATTTCTATGTTTCATGGTAAGATATAATATGATTTGCGAAGTGTCATGTATTCCTCGTCCACACTTCAAATGAATGTAAATGCGACACCTCCTTGCTAGGAAATAGCGTCTGCTGATGTCTAGGTATCGTAGAAATAGAGTTCTAATGCTTCTTAAAACGCGATATCGCATCACATTTCTATGTTTCATGGTAAGATATAATATGATTTGCGAAGTGTCATGTATTCCTCGTTTACACTTCAAATGGATGTAAATGCGACACTTCCTTCCAAGGAAATAGCGATTGCAGATGTCTACGTATCGTAGCAATAGAGTTCATATGATTCTTAAAACGCGATATCGCATCTCATATCTATGTTTCAAGATAAGATATAATATTCATTGCGAAGTGTTATGCATTCCTCGTCTACGATTCAAATGAAAGTAAATGCGACGCTTTCTTGCAAGGAACTAGCATTTGCAGATGTCTACGTATCGTAGCAATGGATTTCTGCTGCTTCTTAAAACGCGACATCGCATCTCATTTCTATGTTTCATGGTAAGATATAATATAATTTGCGAAGTGTTATGTATTCCTAGTCTACACTTCAATTGAATGTAAATGCGACACTTCCTTGCTAGGAAATAGCGTTTGCAAATGTCTACCTATCGTAGCAATAGTGTTCTAATGCTTCTTAAAACGCGATATCGCATCTCATTTCTATGTTTCATGGTAAGATATAATATGATTTGCGAAGTGTTATGTATTCCTCGTCTACACATCAAATGAATGTAAATGCGACACTTTCTTGCAAGGAAATAGCATTTGCAGATGTCTACATATCGTAGCAATGGATTTCTGATGCTTCTTAAAACGCGATATCGCATCTCATTTCTATGTTTCATGGTAAGATATAATATGATTTGCGAAGTGTTATGTATTCCTCGTCTACACTTCAAATGAATGTAAATGCGACACTTCCTTGCAAGGAAATAGCGTTTGCAATTGTCTACCTATCGTAGCAATAGTATTCTAATGCTTCTTAAAACGCGATATCGCATCTCATTTCTATGTTTCATGGTAAGATATAATATGATTTGCGAAGTGTCATGTATTCATCGATTACACTTCAAATGAATGTAAATGCGACACTTCCTTGCAAGGAAATAGCGTTTGCAGATGTCTACGTATCGAAGCAATAGAGTTCAAATGCTTCTTAAAACGAGATATTGCATCTCATATCTATGTTTCATGATAAGATATAATATTCATTGCGAAGTGTTATGCATTCCTCGTCTACGATTCAAATGAATGTAAATGCAACACTTCCTTGCAAGGAAATAGCGTTTGCAGATGTCTACGTATCGTAGCAATAGAGTTCTAATGCTTCTTAAAACGCGATATCGCATCTCGTTTCTATGTTTCATGGTAAGATATAATATGATTTGCGAAGTGTTGTGTATTCCTCGTCTACACTTCAAATGAATGTAAATGCGACACTTCTTTGCAAGGAAATAGCGTTTGCAGATGTCTACGTATCGTAGCAATAGAGTTCATATGATTCTTAAAACGCGATATCGCATCACATTTCTATGTTTCATGGTAAGATATAATATGATTTGCGAAGTGTTATGTATTCCTCGTCTACACATCAAATGAATGTAAATGCGACACTTTCTTGCAAGGAAATAGCATTTGCAGATGTCTACATATCGTAGCAATGGATTTCTGCTGCTTCTTAAAACGCGATATCGCATCTCATTTCTATGTTTCATGGTAAGATATAATATGATTTGCGAAGTGTTATGTATTCCTAGTCTACACTTCAATTGAATGTAAATGCGACACTTCCTTGCAAGGAAATAGCGTTTGCAAATGTCTACCTATCGTAGCAATAGTGTTCTAATGCTTCTTAAAACGCGATATCGCATCTCATTTCTATGTTTCATGGTAAGATATAATATGATTTGCGAAGTGTCATGTATTCCTCGTCTACACTTCAAATGAATGTAAATGCGACACTTCCTTGCAAGGAAATAGCGTTTGCAAATGTCTACCTATCGTAGCAATAGTGTTCTAATGCTTCTTAAAACGCGATATCGCATCTCATTTCTATGTTTCATGGTAAGATATAATATGATTTGAGAAGTGTCATGTATTCCTCTTCTACTCTTCAAATGAAGGTAAATGCGACACTTCCTTGCAAGGAAATAGCGTTTGCAGATGTCTGCGTATCGTAGCTATAGAGTTCTAATGCTTCTTAAAACGCGATATCGCATCTCATTTCTATGTTTCATGGTAAGATATAATATGATTTGCGAAGTGTTATGTATTCCTCGTCTACACATCAAATGAATGTAAATGCGACACTTTCTTGCAAGGAAATAGCATTTGCAGATGTCTACGTATCGTAGCAATGGATTTCTGCTGCTTCTTAAAACGCGATATCGCATCTCATTTCTATGCTTCATGGTAAGATATAATATGATTTGCGAAGTGCTATGTATTCCTAGTCTACACTTCAATTGAATGTAAATGCGACACTTCCTTGCAAGGAAATAGCGTTTGCAAATGTCTACCTATCGTAGCAATAGTGTTCTAATGCTTCTTAAAACGCGATATCGCATCTCATTTCTATGTTTCATGGTAAGATATAATATGATTTGCGAAGTGTCATGTATTCCTCGTCTACACTTCAAATGAATGTAAATGCGACACTTCCTTGCAAGGAAATAGCGTTTGCAAATGTCTACCTATCGTAGCAATAGTGTTCTAGTGCTTCTCAAAACGCGATATCGCATCTCATTTCTATGTTTCATGGTAAGATATAATATGATTTGCGAAGTGTCATGTATTCCTCTTCTACACTTCAAATGAATGTAAATGCGACACTTCCTTGCAAGGAAATAACGTTTGCAGATGTCTACGTATCGTAGCAATAGAGTTCTAATGGTTCTTAAAACGCGATATCGCATCTCATTTCTATGTTTCATGGTAAGATATAATATGATTTGCGAAGTGTTATTTATACCTCGTCTACACATCAAATGAATGTAAATGCGACACTTTCTTGCAAGGAAATAGCATTTGCAGATGTCTACGTATCGTAGCAATGGATTTCTGCTGCTTCTTAAAACGCTTTATCGCATCTCATTTCTATGTTTCATGGTAAGATATAATATGATTTGCGGAGTGTCATGTATTCCTCGTCTACACTTCAAATGAATGTAAATGCGACACTTCCCTGCAAGGAAATAGCGTTTGCAGATGTCTAGGTATCGTAGCAATAGAGTTCTAATGCTTCTTAAAACGCGATATCGCATCTCATTTCTATGTTTCATGGTAAGATGTAATATGATTTGCGAAGTGTTATGTATCCCTCGTCTACACTTCAAATGAATGTAAATGCGACACTTCCTTGCAAGGAAATAGCGTTTGCAAATGTCTACCTATCGTAGCAGTAGTGTTCTAATGCTTCTTAGAACGCGATGTCGCATCTCATTTCTATGTTTCATGGTAAGATATAATATGATTTGCGAAGTGTTATGTATTCCTCGTCTACACATCAAATGAATGTACATGCGACACTTCCTTGCAAGGAAATAGCGTTTGCAAATGTCTACCTATCGTAGCAATAGTGTTCTAATGCTTCTTAAAACGCGATATCGCATCTCATTTCTATGTTTCATGGTAAGATATAATATGATTTGCGAAGTGTCATGTATTCCTCGTCTACACTTCAAATGAATGTAAATGCGACACTTCCTTGCAAGGAAATAGCGTTTGCAAATGTCTACCTATCGTAGCAATAGTGTTCTAATGCTTCTCAAAACGCGATATCGCATCTCATTTCTATGTTTCATGGTAAGATATAATATGATTTGCGAAGTGTCATGTATTCCTCTTCTACACTTCAAATGAATGTAAATGCGACACTTCCTTGCAAGGAAATAGCGTTTGCAGATGTCTACGTATCGTAGCAATAGAGTTCTAATGGTTCTTAAAACGCGATATCGCATCTCATTTCTATGTTTCATGGTAAGATATAATATGATTTGCGAAGTGTTATTTATACCTCGTCTACACATCAAATGAATGTAAATGCGACACTTCCTTGCAAGGAAATAGCATTTGCAGATGTCTACGTATCGTAGCAATGGATTTCTGCTGCTTCTTAAAACGCTTTATCGCATCTCATTTCTATGTTTCATGGTAAGATATAATATGATTTGCGGAGTGTCATGTATTCCTCGTCTACACTTCAAATGAATGTAAATGCGACACTTCCCTGCAAGGAAATAGCGTTTGCAGATGTCTAGGTATCGTAGCAATAGAGTTCTAATGCTTCTTAAAACGCGATATCGCATCTCATTTCTATGTTTCATGGTAAGATATAATATGATTTGCGAAGTGTCATGTATTCCTCGTCTACACTTCAAATGAATGTAAATGCGACACTTCCTTGCAAGGAAATAGCGTTTGCAAATGTCTACCTATCGTAGCAATAGTGTTCTAATGCTTCTTGAAACGCGATATCGCATCTCATTTCGGTGTTTCATGGTAAGATATAATATGATTTGCGAAGTGTCATGTATTCCTCTTCTACACTTCAATATGAATGTAAATGCGACACATCCTTGCAAGGAAATAGCGTTTGCGGATGTCTGCGTATCGTAGCAATAGAGTTCTAATGCTTCTTAAAACGCGATATCGCATCTCATTTCTATGTTTCATGGTAAGATATAATATGATTTGCGAAGTGTTATGTATTCCTCGTCTACACATCAAATGAATGTAAATGCGACACTTTCTTGCAAGGAAATAGCATTTGCAGATGTCTACGTATCGTAGCAATGGATTTCTGCTGCTTCTTAAAACGCGATATCGCATCTCATTTCTATGTTTCATGGTAAGATATAATATGATTTGCGAAGTGTTATTTATACCTCGTCTACACATCAAATGAATGTAAATGCGACACTTTCTTGCAAGGAAATAGCATTTGCAGATGTCTACGTATCGTAGCAATAGAGTTCATATGATTCTTAAACGCGATATCGCATCACATTTCTATGTTTCATGGTAAGATATAATATGATTTGCGAAGTGTTTATGTATTCCTCGTCTACACATCAAATGAATGTAAATGCGACACTTTCTTGCAAGGAAATAGCATTTGCAGATGTCTACATATCGTAGCAATGGATTTCTGCTGCTTCTTAAAACGCGATATCGCATCTCATTTCTATGTTTCATGGTAAGATATAATATGATTTGCGAAAGTGTTATGTATTCCTAGTCTACACTTCAATTGAATGTAATGCGACACTTCCTTGCAAGGAAATAGCGTTTGCAAATGTCTACCTATCGTAGCAATAGTGTTCTAATGCTTCTTAAAACGCGATATCGCATCTCATTTCTATGTTTCATGGTAAGATATAATATGATTTGCGAAGTGTCATGTATTCCTCGTCTACACTTCAAATGAATGTAAATGCGACACTTCCTTGCAAGGAAATAGCGTTTGCAAATGTCTACCTATCGTAGCAATAGTGTTCTAATGCTTCTTAAAACGCGATATCGCATCTCATTTCTATGTTTCATGGTAAGATATAATATGATTTGCGAAGTGTCATGTATTCCTCTTCTACTCTTCAAATGAATGTAAATGCGACACTTCCTTGCAAGGAAATAGCGTTTGCAGATGTCTGCGTACCGTAGCTATAGAGTTCTAATGCTTCTTAAAACGCGATATCGCATCTCATTTCTATGTTTCATGGTAAGATATAATATGATTTGCGAAGTGTTATGTATTCCTCGTCTACACATCAAATGAATGTAAATGCGACACTTTCTTGCAAGGAAATAGCATTTGCAGATGTCTACGTATCGTAGCAATGGATTTCTGCTGCTTCTTAAAACGCGATATCGCATCTCATTTCTATGCTTCATGGTAAGATATAATATGATTTGCGAAGTGTTATGTATTCCTAGTCTACACTTCAATTGAATGTAAATGCGACACTTCCTTGCAAGGAAATAGCGTTTGCAAATGTCTACCTATCGTAGCAATAGTGTTCTAATGCTTCTTAAAACGCGATATCGCATCTCATTTCTATGTTTCATGGTAAGATATAATATGATTTGCTAAGTGTCATGTATTCCTCGTCTACACTTCAAATGAATGTAAATGCGACACTTCCTTGCAAGGAAATAGCGTTTGCAAATGTCTACCTATCGTAGCAATGGTGTTCTAGTGCTTCTCAAAACGCGATATCGCATCTCATTTCTATGTTTCATGGTAAGATATAATATGATTTGCGAAGTGTCATGTATTCCTCTTCTACACTTCAAATGAATGTAAATGCGACACTTCCTTGCAAGGAAATAACGTTTGCAGATGTCTACGTATCGTAGCAATAGAGTTCTAATGGTTCTTAAAACGCGATATCGCATCTCATTTCTATGTTTCATGGTAAGATATAATATGATTTGCGAAGTGTTATTTATACCTCGTCTACACATCAAATGAATGTAAATGCGACACTTTCTTGCAAGGAAATAGCATTTGCAGATGTCTACGTATCGTAGCAATGGATTTCTGCTGCTTCTTAAAACGCTTTATCGCATCTCATTTCTATGTTTCATGGTAAGATATAATATGATTTGCGGAGTGTCATGTATTCCTCGTCTACACTTCAAATGAATGTAAATGCGACACTTCCCTGCAAGGAAATAGCGTTTGCAGATGTCTAGGTATCGTAGCAATAGAGTTCTAATGCTTCTTAAAACGCGATATCGCATCTCATTTCTATGTTTCATGGTAAGATGTAATATGATTTGCGAAGTGTTATGTATCCCTCGTCTACACTTCAAATGAATGTAAATGCGACACTTCCTTGCAAGGAAATAGCGTTTGCAAATGTCTACCTATCGTAGCAGTAGTGTTCTAATGCTTCTTAGAACGCGATGTCGCATCTCATTTCTATGTTTCATGGTAAGATATAATATGATTTGCGAAGTGTTATGTATTCCTCGTCTACACATCAAATGAATGTACATGCGACACTTCCTTGCAAGGAAATAGCGTTTGCAAATGTCTACCTATCGTAGCAATAGTGTTCTAATGCTTCTTAAAACGCGATATCGCATCTCATTTCTATGTTTCATGGTAAGATATAATATGATTTGCGAAGTGTCATGTATTCCTCGTCTACACTTCAAATGAATGTAAATGCGACACTTCCTTGCAAGGAAATAGCGTTTGCAAATGTCTACCTATCGTAGCAATAGTGTTCTAATGCTTCTCAAAACGCGATATCGCATCTCATTTCTATGTTTCATGGTAAGATATAATATGATTTGCGAAGTGTCATGTATTCCTCTTCTACACTTCAAATGAATGTAAATGCGACACTTCCTTGCAAGGAAATAGCGTTTGCAGATGTCTACGTATCGTAGCAATAGAGTTCTAATGGTTCTTAAAACGCGATATCGCATCTCATTTCTATGTTTCATGGTAAGATATAATATGATTTGCGAAGTGTTATTTATACCTCGTCTACACATCAAATGAATGTAAATGCGACACTTTCTTGCAAGGAAATAGCATTTGCAGATGTCTACGTATCGTAGCAATGGATTTCTGCTGCTTCTTAAAACGCTTTATCGCATCTCATTTCTATGTTTCATGGTAAGATATAATATGATTTGCGGAGTGTCATGTATTCCTCGTCTACACTTCAAATGAATGTAAATGCGACACTTCCCTGCAAGGAAATAGCGTTTGCAGATGTCTAGGTATCGTAGCAATAGAGTTCTAATGCTTCTTAAAACGCGATATCGCATCTCATTTCTATGTTTCATGGTAAGATATAATATGATTTGCGAAGTGTCATGTATTCCTCGTCTACACTTCAAATGAATGTAAATGCGACACTTCCTTGCAAGGAAATAGCGTTTGCAAATGTCTACCTATCGTAGCAATAGTGTTCTAATGCTTCTTAAAACGCGATATCGCATCTCATTTCGGTGTTTCATGGTAAGATATAATATGATTTGCGAAGTGTCATGTATTCCTCTTCTACACTTCAAATGAATGTAAATGCGACACATCCTTGCAAGGAAATAGCGTTTGCGGATGTCTGCGTATCGTAGCAATAGAGTTCTAATGCTTCTTAAAACGCGATATCGCATCTCATTTCTATGTTTCATGGTAAGATATAATATGATTTGCGAAGTGTTATGTATTCCTCGTCTACACATCAAATGAATGTAAATGCGACACTTTCTTGCAAGGAAATAGCATTTGCAGATGTCTACGTATCGTAGCAATGGATTTCTGCTGCTTCTTAAAACGCGATATCGCATCTCATTTCTATGTTTCATGGTAAGATATAATATGATTTGCGAAGTGTTATGTATTCCTCGTCTACACATCAAATGAATGTAAATGCGACATTTCCTTGCAAGGAAATAGCGTTTGCAGATGTCTACGTATCGTAGCAATAGAGTTCTTATGATTCTTAAAACGCGATATCGCATCTCATTTCCATGTTTCATGGCAAGGTATAATATGATTTGCGAAGTGTTATGTATCCGTCGTCTACACTACAAATAAATGTAAATGCGACACTTCCTCGCTAGGGAATAGCGTTTGCAGATGTCTACGTATCGTAGCAATAGAGTTCTAATGCTTCTTAAAACGCGATATCGCATCTCATTTCTATGCTTCATGGTAAGATATAATATGATTTGCGAAGTGTTATGTATTCCTCGTCTACACTTCAAATGAATGTAAATGCGACACTTCCTTGCAAGGAAATAGCGTTTGCAATTGTCTACCTATCGTAGCAATAGTTTTCTAATGCTTCTTAAAACGCGATATCGCATCTCATTTCTATGTTTCATGGTAAGATATAATATGATTTGCGAAGTGTTATGTATTCCTCGTCTACACATCAAATGAATGTAAATGCGACACTTTCTTGCAAGGAAATAGCATTTGCAGATGTCTACGTATCGTAGCAATGGATTTCAGCTGCTTCTTAAAACGCGATATCGCATTTCATTTCTATGTTTCATGGTAAGATATAATATGATTTGCGAAGTGTTATGTATTCCTAGTTTACACTTCAATTGAATGTAAATGCGACACTTCCTTGCAAGGAAATAGCGTTTGCAAATGTCTACCTATCGTAGCAATAGTGTTCTAATGCTTCTTAAAACGCGATATCGCATCTCATTTCTATGTTTCATGGTAAGATATAATATGATTTGCGAAGTGTCATGTATTCCTCGTCTACACTTCAAATGTATGTAAATGCGACACTTCCTTGCAAGGAGATAGCGTTTGCAAATGTCTACCTATCGTAGCAATAGTGTTCTAATGCTTCTTAAAACGCGATATCGCATCTCATTTCTATGTTTCATGGTAAGATATAATATGATTTGCGAAGTGTCATGTATTCCTCTTGTACACTTCAAATGAATGTAAATGCGACACTTCCTTGCAAGGAAATAGCGTTTGCAGATGTCTACATATCGTAGCAATAGAGTTCTAATGGTTCTTAAAACGCGATATCGCATCTCATTTCTATGTTTCATGGTAAGATATAATATGATTTGCGAAGTGTTATGTATCCCTCGTCTACACTTCAAATGAATGTAAATGCGACACTTCCTTGCAAGGAAATAGCGTTTGCAAATGTCTACCTATCGTAGCAGTAGTGTTCTAATGCTTCTTAGAACGCGATGTCGCATCTCATTTCAATGTTTCATGGTAAGATATAATATGATTTGCGAAGTGTCATGTATTCCTCGATTACACTTCAAATGAATGTAAATGCGACACTTCCTTGCAAGGAAATAGCGTTTGCAGATGTCTACGTATCGAAGCTATAGAGTTCAAATGCTTCTTAAAACGAGATATTGCATCTCATATCTATGTTTCATGATAAGGTATAATATTCATTGCGAAGTGTTATGCATTCCTCGTCTACGATTCAAATGAATGTAAATGCAACACTTCCTTGCAAGGAAATAGCGTTTGCAGATGTCTACGTATCGTAGCAATAGAGTTCTAATGCTTCTTAAAACGCGATATCGCATCTCGTTTCTATGTTTCATGGTAGGATATAATATGATTTGCGAAGTGCTGTGTATTCCTCGTCTACACTTCAAATGAATGTAAATGCGACACTTCGTTGCAAGGAAATAGCGTTTGCAGATGTCTACGTATCGTAGCAATAGAGTTCATATGATTCTTAAAACGCGATATCGCATCACATTTCTATGTTTCATGGTAAGATATAATATGATTTGCGAAGTGTTATGTATTCCTCGTCTACACATCAAATGAATGTAAATGCGACACTTTCTTGCAAGGATATAGCATTTGCAGATGTCTACGTATCGTAGCAATGGATTTCCGCTGCTTCTTAAAATGCGATATCGCATCTCATTTCTATGTTTCATGGTAAGATATAATATGATTTGCGAAGTGTTATGTATTCCTAGTCTACACTTCTATTGAATGTAAATGCGACACTTCCTTGCAAGGAAACAGCGTTTGCAAATGTCTACCTATCGTAGGAATAGTGTTCTAATGCTTCTTAAAACGCGATATCGCATCTCATTTCTATGTTTCATGGTAAGATATAATATGACTTGCGAAGTGTCATGTATTCCTCGTCTACACTTCAAATGAATGTAAATGCGACACTTCCTTGCAAGGAAATAGCGTTTGCAAATGTCTACCTATCGTAGCAATAGTGTTCTAATGCTTCGTAAAACGCGATATCGCATCACATTTCTATGTTTCATGGTAAGATATAATATGATTTGCGAAGTGTCATGTATTCCTCTTCTACACTTCAACTGAATGTAAATGCGACACTTCCCTGCAAGGAAAAAGCGTTTGCAGATGTCTACGTATCGTAGCAATAGAGTTCTAATGCTTCTTAAAACGCGATATCGCATCTCATTTCTATGTTTCATGGCAAGATATAATATGATTTGCGAAGTGTTATGTATCCCTCGTCTACACTTCAAATGAATGTAAATGCGACACTTCCTTGCAAGGAAATAGCGTTTGGAAATGTCTACCTATCGTAGCAGTAGTGTTCTAATGCTTCTTAGAACGCGATGTCGCATCTCATTTATATGTTTCATGGTAAGATATAATATGATTTGCGAAGTGTTATGTATTCCTCGTCTACACATCAAATGAATGTAAATGCGACATTTCCTTGCAAGGAAATAGCGTTTGCAGATGTCTACGTATCGTAGCAATAGAGTTCTTATGAATCTTAAAACGCGATATCGCATCTCATTTCTATGTTTCATGGTAAGGTATAATATGATTTGCGAAGTGATATGTATCCGTCGTCTACACTTCAAATAAATGTAAATGCGACACTTCCTCGCTGGGGAATAGCGTTTGCAGATGTCTACGTATCGTAGCAATAGATTTCTAATGATTCTTAAAACGCGATATCGCATCTCATTTCTATGTTTCATGGTAAGGTACAATATGATTTGCGAAGTGTTATGAATTCCTCGTCTACACTTCAAATGAATGTAAATGCGACACTTCATTGCTAGGAAATAGCATCTGCAGATGTCTAGGTATCGTAGCAATAGAGTTCTAATGCTTCTTAAAACGCGATATCGCATCTCATTTCTATGTTTCATGGTAAGATATAATATGATTTGCGAAGTGTTATGTATTCCTCGTCTACACTTCAAATGAATGTAAATGCGACACTTCCTTGCAAGGAAATAGCGATTGCAATTGTCTACCTATCGTAGCAATAGTTTTCTAATGCTTCTTATAACGCGATATCGCATCTCATTCCTATGTTTCATGGTAAGATATAATATGATTTGCGAAGTGTCATGTATTCCTCGTCTACACTTCAAATGAATGTAAATGCGACAATTCCTTGCTAGGAAATAGCGTCTGCATATGTCTAGGTATCGTAGCAAGAGTGTTCTAATGCTTCTTAAAACGCGATATCGCATCTCATTTCTATGTTTCATGGTAAGATATAATATGATTTGCGAAGTGTCATGTATTCCTCGTCTACACTTCAAATGAATGTAAATGCGACACTTCCTTGCAAGGAAATAGCGTTTGCAAATGTCTACCTATCGTAGCAATAGTGTTCTAATGCTTCTTAGTACGCGATATCGCATCTCATTTCTATGTTTCATGGTAAGATATAATATGATTTGCGAAGTTTCATGTATTCCTCGTCTACACTTCAAATGAATGTAAATGCGACAATTCGTTGCTAGGAAATAGCGTCTGCATATGTCTAGGTATCGTAGCAATAGTGTTCTAATGCTTCTTAAAACGCGATATCGCATCTCATTTCTATGTTTCATGATAAGATATAATATTCATTGCGAAGTGATATGCATTCCTCGTCTACACTTCAAATGAACGTGAATGCGACACTTCCTCGCTAGGAAATAGCGCTTGCAGATATCTACCTATCGTAGCAATAGATTTCTAATGCTTCTTAAAGCGCGATATCGCATCTCATTTCTATGTTTCATGGTAAGATGTAATATTCATTGCGAAGTGTTATGCATTCCTCGTCTACGATTCAAATGAATGAAATGCGACACTTCCTTGCAAGGAAATAGCGTCTGCAGATGTCTAGGTATCGTAGCAATAGTGTTCAAATGCTTCTTAAAACGAGATATTGCTTCTCATATCTATGTTTCATGATAAGATATAATATTCATTGCGAAGTGTTATGCATTCCTCGTCTACGATTCAAATGAATGTAAATGCGACACTTCCTTGCAAGGAAATATCGTTTGCAGATGTCTACGTATCGTAGCAATAGAGTTCTTATGATTCTTAAAACGCGATATCGCATCTCATCTATATGTTTCATGGTAAGATATAATATGATTTGCGAAGTGTTATGTATTCCTCGTATACACTTCAAATGAATGTAAATGCGACACTTCCTTGCAAGGAAATAGCGTTTGCAAACGTCTAGCTGTCGTAGCAATAGGGTTCTAGTGCTTATTAAAACGCGATATCGCATCTCATTTCTATACTTCATGGTAAGATATAATATGATTTGCGAAGTGTTATGTATTCCTCGTCTACACTTCAAATGAATCTAAATGCGACACTTCCTTGCAAGGAAATAGCGTTTGCAGATGTCTACCTATCGTAGCAATAGAGTTCTAATGCTTCTTAAAACGCGATATCGCATCTCATTTCTATGTTTCATGGTAATATATAATATGATTTGCGAAGTGTCATGTATTCCTCGTCTACACTTCAAATGAATGTAAATGCGACACTTCCTTGCAAGGAAATAGCGTTTGCAAACGTCTACCTATCGTAGAAATAGAGTTCTAATGCTTCTTAAAACGCGATATCGCATCTCAATTCTATATTTCATGGTAAGATATAATATGATTTGCAAAGTGTCATGTATTCCTCGTCTACACTTCAAATGAATGTAAATGCGACACTTCCTTGCAAGGAAATAGCGTTTGCAGATGTCTACGTATCGTAGCAATAGACTTCTTATGATTCTTAAAACGCGATATCGCATCTCATTTCTATGTTTCATGGTAAGATATAATATGATTTGCGAAGTGCCATGTATTCCTCGTCTACACTTCAAATGAATGTAAATGCGACACTTCCTTGCAAGGAAATAGCGTTTGCAGATGTCTACGTATCGTAGCAATAGAGATCTAATGCTCCTTAAAACGCGATATCGCATCTCATTTCTATGTTTCATGGTAAGATATAATATGAATTGCGAAGTGTTATGTATCCCTCGTCTACACTTCAAATGAATGTAAATGCGACACTTCCTTGCAAGGAAATAGCGTTTGCAAATGTCTACCTATCGTAGCAATAGAGTTCTAATGCTTCTTAAAACGCGATATCGCATCTCATTTCTATGTTTCATGGTAAGATATAATATGATTTGCGAAGTGTCATGTATTCCTCGTCTACACTTCAAATGAATGTAAATGCGAGACTTCCTTGCAAGGAAATAGCGTTTGCAAACGTCTACCTATCGTGGCAATAGATTTCTAATGCTTCTTAAAGCGCGATATCGCATCTCATTTCTATGTTTCATGATAAGATGTAATATTCATTGCGAAGTGTTATGCATTCCTCGTCTACGATTCAAATGAATGAAATGCGATACTTCCTTGCAAGGAAATAGCGTCTGCAGATGTCTAGGTATCGTAGCAATAGAGTTCAAATGCTTCTTAAAACGAGATGTTGCATCTCATATCTATGCTTCATGATAAGATATAATATTCATTGCGAAGTGTTATGCACTCCTCGTCTACAATTCAAATGAATGTAAATGCGACACTTCCTTGCAAGGAAATAGCGTTTGCAGATGTCTACGTATCGTAGCAATAGAGTTCTTATGATTCTTAAAACGCGATATCGCATCTCATCTATATGTTTCATGGTAAGATATAATATGATGTGCGAAGTGTTATGTTTTCCTCGTCTACACTTCAAATGAATGTAAATGCGACACTTCCTTGCAAGGAAATAGCGTTTGCAAACGTCTACCTGTCGTAGCAATAGAGTTCTAATGCTTATTAAAACGCGATATCGCATCTCATTTCTATATTTCATGGTAAGATATAATATGATTTGCGAAGTGTTATGTATTCCTCGTCTACACTGCAAATGAATGTAAATGCGACACTTCCTTGCAAGGAAATAGCGTTTGCAGATGTCTACCTATCGTAGCAATAGAGTTCTAATGCTTCTTAAAACGCGATATCGCATCTCATTTCTATGTTTCATGGTAAGATATAATATGATTTGCGAAGTGTTATGTATTCTTCGTCTACACTTCAAATGAATGTAAATGCGACACTTCCTTGCAAGGAAATAGCGTTTGCAGATGTCTACGTATCGTAGCAATAGAGTTCTTATGATTCTTAAAACGCGATATCGCATCTCATTTCCATGTTTCATGGTAAGGTATAATATGATTTGCGAAGTGTTATGTATTCCTCGTCTACACTTCAAATGAATGTAAATGCGACACTTCCTTGCAAGGAAATAGCGTTTGCAGATGTCTATGTATCGTAGCAATAGATTTCTATTGCTTCTTAAAACGTGATATCGCTCCTCATTTCTTTGTTTCATGGTAAGATATAATATGATTTGCGAAGTGTCATGTATTCCTCGTCTACACGTCAAATGAATGTAAATGCGACACTTCCATGCAAGGAAATAGCGTTTGCAGATGGCTACGTATCGTAGCAATAGAGTTCTTATGATTCTTAAAGCGCGATATCGCACCTCATTTCTATGTTTCATGGTAAGATATAATATGATTTGCGAAGTGTTATGTATTCCTCGTCTACACTTCAAATGAATATAAATACGACACTTCCTTGCTAGGAAATAGCGTCTGCAGATGTCTACGTATCGTAGCAATAGAGTTCAAATGCTTCTTAAAACGAGATATTGCATCTCATATCTATGTTTCATGATAAGATATAATATTCATTGCGAAGTGTTATGCATTCCTCGTCTACACTTCAAATGAATGTGAATGCGACACTTCCTCGCTAGGAAATAGCGCTTGCAGATGTCTACGTATCGTAGCAATAGATTTCTAATGCTTCTTAAAGCGCGATATCGCATCCCATTTCTATGTTTCGTGGTAAGATATAATATAATTTGCGAAGTGTTATGTATTCCTCGTCTACACTTCAAATGAATGTAAATGCGACACTTCCTTGCTAGGAAATAGCGTTTGCAAACGTCTGCCTATCGTAGCAATAGAGTTCTAATGCTTCGTAAAACGCGATATCGCATCTCATTTCTATGTTTCATGGTAAGATATAATATGATTTGCGAAGTGTCATGTATTCCTCGTCTACACTTCAAATGTATGTAAATGCGAGACTTCCTTGCTAGGCTATAGCGTCTGCAGATGTCTAGGTATCGTAGCAATAGAGTTCTAATGCTTCTTAAAACGCGATATCGCATTTCATTTCTATGTTTCATGGTAAGATATAATATGATTTGCGAAGTGTTATGTATTCCTCGTCTACACTTCAAATGAATGTAAATGCGACACTTCCTTGCTAGGAAATAGCGTCTGCAGATGTCTAGGTATCGTAGCAATAGAGTTTTAATGCTTCTTAGAACGCGATATCGCAATCTCATTTCTATGTTTCATGGTAAGATATAATATGATTTGCGAAGTGTCATGTATTCCTCGTCTTCACTTCAAATGAATGTAAATGCGACACTTCCTTGCAAGGAAATAGCGTTTGCAAACATCTACCTACCGTAGCAATAGAGTTCTAGTGCTTCTTAAAACGCGATATCGCATCTCATTTCTATATTTCATGGTAAGATATAATATGATTTGCGAAGTGTCATGTATTCCTCGTCTACACTTCAAATGAATGTGAATGCGACACTTCCTCGCTAGGAAATAGCGTTTGCAGTTGTCTAGGTATCGCAGCAATAGAGTTCCAATGCTTCTTAGAACGCGATATCGCATCTCATTTCTATATTTCATGGTAAGATATAATTTGATTTGCGAAGTGTCATGTATTCCTCGTCTACACTTCAAATGAATGTAAATGCGACACTTCCTTGCAAGGAAATAGCGTTTGCAGATGTCTATGTATCGTAGCAATAGATTTCTAATGCTTCTTAAAACGCGATTTCGCATCTCATTTCTATGTTTCATGGTAAGATATAATATGATTTGCGAAGTGTCATGTATTCCTCGTCTACACTTCAAATGAATGTAAATGCGACACTTCCTTGCAAGGAATTAGCGTTTGCAGATGTCTACGTATCGTAGCAATAGAGTTCTTATGATTCTTAAAACGGGATATCGCATCACATTTCTATGTTTCATGGTAAGGTATAATATGATTTGCGAAGTGTTATGTATTCCTCGTCTACACTTCAAATGAATGTAAATGCGACACTTTCTTGCAAGGAAATAGCGTTTGCAGATGTCTACGTATCGTAGCAATAGAGTTCTTATGATTCTTAAAACGCGATATCGCATCTCATTTCTATGTTTCATGGTAAGATATAATATGATTTGCGAAGTGTCATGTATTCCTCGTCTACACTTCAAATAAATGTAAATGCGACACTTCCTTGCAATGAAATAGCGTTTGCAAACGTCTACCTACCGTAGCAATAGAGTTCTAATGCTTCTTAAAACGCGATATCGCATCACATTTCTATATTTCATGGTAAGATATAATATGATTTGCGAAGTGTTATGTATTCTTCGTCTACACTTCAAATGAATGTAAATGAGACACTTCCTTGCAAGGAAATAGCGTTTGCAGATGTCTACGTATCGTAGCAATAGAGTTCTTATGATTCTTAAAACGCGATATCGCATCTCATTTCTATGTTTCATGGTAAGGTATAATATGATTTGCGAAGTGTTATGTATTCCTCGTCTACACTTCAAATGAATGTAAATGCGACACTTCCTTGCAAGGAATTAGCGTTTGCAGATGTCTACGTATCGTAGCAATAGAGTTCTTATGATTTTTAAAACGCGATATCGCATCTCATTTCTATGTTTCATGGTAAGATATAATATGATTTGCGAAGTGTCATGTATTCCTCGTCTACACTTCAAATGAATGTAAATGCGACACTTCCTTGCAAGGAAATAGCGTTTGCAGATGTCTACGTATCGAAGCAATAGAATTCAAATGCTTCTTAAAACGAGATATTGCATCTCATATCTATGTTTCATGATAAGATATAATATTCATTGCGAAGTGTTATGCATTCCTCGTCTACGAAACATATGAATGTAAATGCGACACTTCCTTGCAAGGAAATAGCGTTTGCAGATGTCTACGTATCGTAGCAATAGAGTTCTTATGATTCTTAAAACGCGATATCGCATCTCATTTCTATGTTTCATGGTAAGATATAATATGATTTGCGAAGTGTTATGTATTCCTCGTCTACACTTCAAATGAATGTAAATGCGACACTTCGTTGCAAGGAAATAGCGTTTGCGAATGTCTATCTATCGCAGCAATAGTGTTCTAATGCTTCTTAAAACGCGATATCGCATCTCGTTTCTATGTTTCATGGTAAGATATAATATGATTTGCGAAGTGTCATGTATTCCTCGTCTACACTTCAAATGAATGTAAATGCGACACTTCCTTGCAGGAAATAGCGTTTGCAGATGTCTACGTATCGTAGCAATAGAGTTCTTATGATACTTAAAACGCGATATCGCATCTCATTTCTATGTTTCATGGTAAGATATAATATGAATTGCGAAGTGTCATGTATACCTCGTCTACACTTCAAATGAATGTAAATGCGACACTTCCTTGCAAGGAAATAGCGTTTGCGAATGTCTATCTATCGTAGCAATAGTGTTCTAATGCTTCTTAAAACGCGATATCGCATCTCATTTCTATGTTTCATGGTAAGATATAATATGATTTGCGAAGTGTTGTGCATTCCTCGTCTACGATTCAAATGAATGTAAAGGCGACACTTCCTTGTAAGGAAATAGCGTTTGCAGATGTCTACGTATCGTAGCAATAGAGTTCTTATGATTCTTAAAACGCGATATCGCATCTCATTACTATGTTTCATGGTAAGATATAATATGATTTGCGAAGTGTCATGTATTCCTCGTCTACACTTCAAATGAATGTAAATGCGACACTTCCTTGCAAGGAAATAGCGTTTGCAAACGTCTACCTACCGTAGCAATAGAGTTCTAATGCTTCTTAAAACGCGATATCGCATCTCATTTCTATATTTCATGGTAAGATATAATATGATTTGCGAAGTGTTATGTATTCCTCGTCTACACTTCAAATGAATGTAAATGCGACACTTCCATGCAAGGAAATAGCGTTTGTAGATGTCTACGTATCGTAGCAATAGAGTTCTTATGAATATTAAAACGCGATATCGCATCACATTTCTATGTTTCATGGTAAGATATAATTTGATTTGCGAAGTGTCATGTATTCCTCGTCTACACTTCAAATGAATGTAAATGCGACACTACCTTGCTAGGAAATAGCGTCTGCAGATGTCTAGGTATCGCAGCAATAGAGTTCCAATGCTTCTTAAAACGCGATATCGCATCTCATTTCTATGTTTCATGGTAAGATATAATATGATTTGCGAAGAGTTATGTATTCCTCGTCTACACTTCAAATGAATGTGAATGCGACACTTCCTCGCTAGGAAATAGCGTTTGCAGATGTCTATGTATCGTAGCAATAGATTTCTAATGCTTCTTAAAACGCGATTTCGCATCTCATTTCTATGTTTCATGGTAAGATATAATATGATTTGCGAAGTGTTATGCATTCCTCGTCTACGATTCAAATGAATGTAAATGCGACACTTCCTTGCAAGGAAATAGCGTTTGCAGATGTCTACGTATCGTAGCAATAGAGTTCTTATGATTCTTAAAACGCGATATCGCATCTCATTTCTATGTTTCATGGTAAGATATAATATGATTTGCGAAGTGTCATGTATTCCTCGTCTACACTTCAAATGAATGTAAATGCGACACTACCTTGCTAGGAAATAGCGTCCGCAGATGTCTAGGTATCGCAGCAATAGAGTTCTAATGCTTCTTAAAACGCGATATCGCATCTCATTTCTATGTTTCATGGTAAGATATAATATGATTTGCGAAGTGTTATGTATTCCTCGTCTACACTTCAAATGAATGTGAATGCGACAATTCCTCGCTAGGAAATAGCGTTTGCAGTTGTCTACGTATCGTAGCAATAGATTTCCAATGCTTCTTAGAACGTGATATCGCATCTCATTTCTATGTTTCATGGTAAGATATAATATGATTTGCGAAGTGTCATGTATTTCTCGTCTACACTTCAAATGAATGTAAATGCCACACTTCCCTGATAGGAAATAGCGTCTGCAGATGTCCAGGTATCGTAGCAATAGAGTTCTTATGATTCTTAAAACGCGATATCGCATCTCATTTCTATGTTTCATGGTAAGATATAAAATGAATTCCGAAGTGTTATGTATTCCTCGTCTACACTTCAAATGAATGTAAATGCGACACTTCCTTGCAAGGAAATAGCGTTTGCAGATATCTACGTATCGTAGCAATAGAGTTCTTATGATTCTTAAAACGCGATATCGCATCTCATTTCTATGTTTCATGGTAAGATATAATATGATTTGCGAAGTGTCATGTATTCCTCGTCTACACTTCAAATGAATGTAAATGCGACACTACCTTGCTAGGAAATAGCGTCTGCAGATGTCTAGGTATCGCAGCAATAGAGTTCCAATGCTTCTTAAAACGCGATATCGCATCTCATTTCTATGTTTCATGGTAAGATATAATATGATTTGCGAAGTGTTATGTATTCCTCGTCTACACTTCAAATGAATGTGAATGCGACACTTCCTCGCTAGGAAATAGCGTTTGCAGATGTCTATGTATCGTAGCAATAGATTTCTAATGCTTCTTAAAACGCGATTTCGCATCTCATTTCTATGTTTCATGGTAAGATATAATATGATTTGCGAAGTGTTATGCATTCCTCGTCTACGATTCAAATGAATGTAAATGCGACACTTCCTTGCAAGGAAATAGCGTTTGCAGATGTCTAGGTATCGTAGCAATAGTGTTCTAATGCTTCTTAAAACGCGATATCGCATTTCATTTCTATGTTTCATGGTAAGATATAATATGATTTGCGAAGTGTTATGTATTCCTCGTCTACACTTCAAATGAATGTGAATGCGACACTTCCTCGCTAGGAAATAGCGTTTGCAGTTGTCTACGTATCGTAGCAATAGATTTCCAATGCTTCTTAAAACGTGATATCGCATCTCATTTCTATGTTTCATGGTAAGAAATAATATGATTTGCGAAGAGTCATGTATTTCTCGTCTACACTTCAAATGAATGTAAATGCCACACTTCCCTGATAGGAAATAGCGTCTGCAGATGTCCAGGTATCGTAGCAATAGAGTTCTTATGATTCTTAAAACGCGATATCGCATCTCATTTCTATGTTTCATGGTAAGATATTAAATGAATTCCGAAGTGTTATGTATTCCTCGTCTACACTTCAAATGAATGTAAATGCGACACTTCCTTGCAAGGAAATAGCGTTTGCAGATGTCTACGTATCGTAGCAATAGAGTTCTTATGATTTTTAAAACGCGATATCGCATCTCATTTCTATGTTTCATGGTACGATATAATATGATTTGCGAAGTGTCATGTATTCCTCGTCTACACTTCAAATGAATGTAAATGCGACACTTCCTTGCAAGGAAATAGCGTTTGCAAACGTCTACCTACCGCAGCAATAGAGTTCTAATGCTTCTTAAAACGCGATATCGCATCTCATTTCTATATTTCATGGTAAGATATAATATGATTTGCGAAGTGTCATGTATTCCTCGTCTACACTTCAAATGAATGTAAATGCGACACTACCTTGCTAGGAAGTAGCGTCTGTAGATGTCTAGGTATCGCAGCAATAGTGTTCTAATGCTTCTTAAAACGCGATATCGCATCTCATTTCTATGTTTCATGGTAAGATATAATATGATTTGCGAAGTGTCATGTATTTCTCGTCTACACTTCAAATGAATGTAAATGCCACACTTCCCTGATAGGAAATAGCGTCTGCAGATGTCCAGGTATCGTAGCAATAGAGTTCTTATGATTCTTAAAACGCGATATCGCATCTCATTTCTATGTTTCATGGTAAGATATAAAATGAATTCCGAAGTGTTATGTATTCCTCGTCTACACTTCAAATGAATGTAAATGCGACACTTCCTTGCAAGGAAATAGCGTTTGCAAACGTCTACATATCGTAGCAATAGAGTTCTAATGCTTCTTAAAACGCGATATCGCATCTCATTTCTATATTTCATGGTAAGATATAATTTGATTTGCGAAGTGTCATGTATTCCTCGTCTACAATTCAAATGAATGTAACTGCGACACTACCTTGCTAGGAAATAGCGTCTGCAGATGTCTAGGTATCGTAGCAATAGAGTGCTAATGCTTCTTAAAACGCGATATCGCATCTCATTTCTATATTTCATGGTAAGGTATAATATGATTTGCGATGTGTTATGTATTCCTCGTCTACACTTCAAATGAATGTAAATGCGACACTTCCTTGCAAGGAAATAGCGTTTGCAGATGTCTACGTATCGTAGCAATAGAGTTCTTATGATTTTTAAAACGCGATATCGCATCTCATTTCTATGTTTCATGGTACGAAATAATATGATTTGCGAAGTGTCATGTATTCCTCGTCTACACTTCAAATGAATGTAAATGCGACACTTCCTTGCAAGGAAATAGCGTTTGCAGATGTCTATGTATCGTAGCAATAGATTTCTAATCCTTCTTAAAACGCGATTTCGCATCTCATTTCTATGTTTCATGTTAAGATATAATATGATTTGCGAAGTGTTATGCATTCCTCGTCTACGATTCAAATGAATGTAAATGCGACACTTCCTTGCAAGGAAATAGCGTTTGCAGATGTCTACGTATCGTAGCAATAGAGTTCTTATGATTCTTAAAACGCGATATCGCATCTCATTTCTATGTTTCATGGTAAGATATAATATGATTTGCGAAGTGTCATGTATTCCTCGTCTACACTTCAAATGAATGTAAATGCGACACTACCTTGCTAGGAAATAGCGTCCGCAGATGTCTAGGTATCGCAGCAATAGAGTTCTAATGCTTCTTAAAACGCGATATCGCATCTCATTTCTATGTTTCATGGTAAGATATAATATGATTTGCGAAGTGTTATGTATTCCTCGTCTACAATTCAAATGAATGTGAATGCGACACTTCCTCGCTAGGAAATAGCGTTTGCAGTTGTCTACGTATCGTAGCAATAGATTTCCAATGCTTCTTAAAACGTGATATCGCATCTCATTTCTATGTTTCATGGTAAGAAATAATATGATTTGCGAAGAGTCATGTATTTCTCGTCTACACTTCAAATGAATGTAAATGCCACACTTCCCTGATAGGAAATAGCGTCTGCAGATGTCCAGGTATCGTAGCAATAGAGTTCTTATGATTCTTAAAACGCGATATCGCATCTCATTTCTATGTTTCATGGTAAGATATTAAATGAATTCCGAAGTGTTATGTATTCCTCGTCTACACTTCAAATGAATGTAAATGCGACACTTCCTTGCAAGGAAATAGCGTTTGCAAACGTCTACCTATCGTAGCAATAGAGTTCTAATGCTTCTTAAAACGCGATATCGCATCTCATTTCTATATTTCATGGTAAGATATAATTTGATTTGCGAAGTGTCATGTATTCCTCGTCTATACTTCAAATGAATGTAAATGCGACACTTCCTTGCAAGGAAATAGCGTTTGCAGATGTCTATGTATCGTAGCAATATTTTTCTAATGCTTCTTAAAACGCGATTTCGCATCTCATTTCTATGTTTCATGGTAAGATATAATATGATTTGCGAAGTGTCATGTATTCCTCGTCTACACTTCAAATGAATGTAAATGCGACACTTCCTTGCAAGGAAATAGCGTTTGCAGATGTCTACGTATCGTAGCAATAGAGTTCTAATGCTTCTTAAAACGCGATATCGCATCTCATTTCTATATTTCATGGTAAGATATAATATGATTTGCGAAGTGTCATGTATTCCTCGTCTACACTTCAAATGAATGTAAATGCGACACTACCTTGCTAGGAAGTAGCGTCTGTAGATGTCTAGGTATCGCAGCAATAGTGTTCTAATGCTTCTTAAAACGCGATATCGCATCTCATTTCTATGTTTCATGGTAAGATATAATATGATTTGCGAAGTGTCATGTATTTCTCGTCTACACTTCAAATGAATGTAAATGCCACACTTCCCTGATAGGAAATAGCGTCTGCAGATGTCCAGGTATCGTAGCAATAGAGTTCTTATGATTCTTAAAACGCGATATCGCATCTCATTTCTATGTTTCATGGTAAGATATAAAATGAATTCCGAAGTGTTATGTATTCCTCGTCTACACTTCAAATGAATGTAAATGCGACACTTCCTTGCAAGGAAATAGCGTTTGCAAACGTCTACATATCGTAGCAATAGAGTTCTAATGCTTCTTAAAACGCGATATCGCATCTCATTTCTATATTTCATGGTAAGATATAATTTGATTTGCGAAGTGTCATGTATTCCTCGTCTACAATTCAAATGAATGTAACTGCGACACTACCTTGCTAGGAAATAGCGTCTGCAGATGTCTAGGTATCGTAGCAATAGAGTGCTAATGCTTCTTTAAACGCGATATCGCATCTCATTTCTATATTTCATGGTAAGGTATAATATGATTTGCGATGTGTTATGTATTCCTCGTCTACACTTCAAATGAATGTAAATGCGACACTTCCTTGCAAGGAAATAGCGTTTGCAGATGTCTACGTATCGTAGCAATAGAGTTCTTATGATTTTTAAAACGCGATATCGCATCTCATTTCTATGTTTCATGGTACGAAATAATATGATTTGCGAAGTGTCATGTATTCCTCGTCTACACTTCAAATGAATGTAAATGCGACACTTCCTTGCAAGGAAATAGCGTTTGCAGATGTCTATGTATCGTAGCAATAGATTTCTAATCCTTCTTAAAACGCGATTTCGCATCTCATTTCTATGTTTCATGTTAAGATATAATATGATTTGCGAAGTGTTATGCATTCCTCGTCTACGATTCAAATGAATGTAAATGCGACACTTCCTTGCAAGGAAATAGCGTTTGCAGATGTCTACGTATCGTAGCAATAGAGTTCTTATGATTCTTAAAACGCGATATCGCATCTCATTTCTATGTTTCATGGTAAGATATAATATGATTTGCGAAGTGTCATGTATTCCTCGTCTACACTTCAAATGAATGTAAATGCGACACTACCTTGCTAGGAAATAGTTTCCGCAGATGTCTAGGTATCGCAGCAATAGAGTTCTAATGCTTCTTAAAACGCGATATCGCATCTCATTTCTATGTTTCATGGTAAGATATAATATGATTTGCGAAGTGTTATGTATTCCTCGTCTACACTTCAAATGAATGTGAATGCGACAATTCCTCGCTAGGAAATAGCGTTTGCAGTTGTCTACGTATCGTAGCAATAGAGTTCTTATGATTCTTAAAACGC